>NW_015160216.1:1409807-1420151 GCF_001447785.1 Gekko japonicus
TGCCTGGACTGCCAGGAAAACCAGGACCAATGGGGCCCCCTGGACCAAGAGGCGAGATGGGGCCAAAGGGAGAGATTGGACCCATGGGTATTCCAGGACCCCAAGGCCTACCAGGACCCCATGGACTACCTGGAATAGGAAAACCAGGTGATCGAGGTTTGCCAGGGCAACCAGGACCAAAGGCTGAGCCAGGAATGAAAGGACAGCCTGGAATACAAGGTCCCACTGGTCCAAAAGGGGATAAAGGTGTTGGGATTCCAGGACTGCCTGGGTTAAAAGGTCCACCTGGTTTGCCTGGTCCTCCAGGTCCTGTTGGACTTCCAGGAATAGGCAAGCCAGGACTGACTGGATTTCCAGGCCCACAGGGACCTGCAGGAAAACCTGGGCTTCCAGGGAAGCCAGGGCCTCAGGGGTTAAATGGAGCCCCTGGAATTCAAGGTCCTCCTGGCCTTCCAGGTATAGGAAAGCCAGGGCAAGATGGAATCCCAGGTCAACCAGGGTTTCCTGGTGGAAAAGGTGAGCAAGGTTTGCCAGGTTTACCAGGACCTCCTGGATTACCTGGGATAGGGAAGCCAGGTTTCCCTGGACCTAAAGGTGACCGTGGCATGGGTGGTGTTCCAGGGCCACTTGGGCCTAAGGGTGAAAAGGGGCACATGGGGCCACCTGGCATGGGTGGGCCACCAGGAGAGCCGGGCCAACCAGGGCTGCCAGGACTTATGGGTCCTTCAGGTGCTATGGGGTTCCCAGGCCCTAAAGGAGAAGTTGGAGTTGTTGGGCCTCCAGGGCCACTTGGTCCAAAAGGTGAACTTGGCTTACAGGGTTTCCCAGGAAAACCTGGCTTCCCTGGGGAAGTGGGACCTCCAGGTCTAAGAGGTTTACCAGGCCCAATGGGACCGAAAGGAGAAGTTGGTCACAAAGGCTTACCTGGTCTGCCTGGTGCTCATGGACCTATGGGGCCCAAAGGAGAACCTGGAATCCCAGGAGCTCAAGGACATCAAGGCCCTTCTGGAATCCCAGGCATAGCAGGACCCAGTGGCCCAATTGGACCTCCTGGACTTCCTGGACCTAAAGGGGAACGAGGTGTGCAAGGTCCACCAGGCTTTCCAGGAATGGGGAAGCCTGGTATTGCAGGGGTACAAGGGCCACCTGGCAAGCCTGGAATGATTGGTTTACCTGGCCAGCCAGGCTCCCAGGGACCTCCAGGACCTCCTGGTCCCCCCGGCCCCCCAGTAATAGTCCAACCCACACCACCAGCAATTGGACAATATTTGCCTGAGATGGGTCCAGGCATTGATGGAGTAAAGACTCCACATGGCTACATGGGGAAGAAAGGCAAAAATGGTGGTGTGGCCTATGAGATGCCAGCTTTCACAGCCGAGCTCACCACTCCTTTCCCACGAGTTGGGGTGCCTGTGATGTTTGACAAGCTCCTCTATAATGGCAGGCAGAATTATAATCCACAGACTGGCATCTTCACCTGTGAAATCCCTGGGATTTACTACTTCGCCTACCACATTCACTGTAAAGGAGGGAATGTCTGGGTGGCTTTGTTCAAAAACAATGATCCATTGATGTACACCTACGATGAATACAAGAAAGGCTTCCTGGACCAAGCTTCAGGGAGTGCCGTCGTCCAGCTGATGCAGGGTGACAGAGTGTATATCCAGATGCCATCCGAACAGGCAGCAGGACTCTATGCCGGGCAATACGTCCATTCATCTTTTTCAGGATATTTGTTGTATCCCATGTAAGCCAGATATTCAGACAAAATGAAGCCTCTTTCCCCCCTCATGCTTCGAATCTATACCATTGAAAGATGCATTTAATGACTGTTTGGGACCATCATGTACAAAAAGTAAAATAAAATTACAGTTTTAATCATTATGTACAGCTTGTGATAAAAAGAAAAAGTGGTGATAAATCCAGTGGGAAGCTGTTTGCTGTACATAGAATGTTTTTTTTATATTTGCCTGCTCCGTTTCATCAAGAGTAACACCATGTTAAGGTTCATGGCAGGTACTCATCTGTCCCCTCTACTGTTTGCTTTCCAGAAAGGTTTTTAAAAAGAAGCAAGAGAAGGTGCTACAGTACTGTTTTTTCTATAAATAATTTAAAAATGCAGACTTAGAAGTATGGTCAACAATCTTGCAAGATAAAACTTGCCAAAAGTCAATTTTCTTGTATGGTCAACAATCTTGCAAGATAAAACGGATTTCTCCTTGCCAAAAGTCAGTTTTCCTTACATGCAACATGTTGATAAAGAAAAACAGTACTACAGTCAAAGGAGAATTCTCCCAAAGCTTTTTCCAGCAAATGCTAACTCGTCTTCCTAGCTTCTGGAATATTTTTTTTAAGCAGCCAGGTAGATGTATGGGAGCACAGAAAATCAACAACTTTTCGGATATCTTTATGCCAAAGTAATCAACAGTGCAATCCTAAACAGTGTTATACTGTTGCACTGGACTTGGTATAATGCAGTTTCGGATTGCACACTAAATCAGTTTTATGAAGGTCGTTAATAATATAATCTAATTTGCAAGATGGCTGCTGTTGCCTCACAGATGGTCAGCAAATCTCTGGAAATGGTTACTGGGTGGGAACAGTAAGACTCTCTGTTACTAAGAAATAATATTTGGGTCAATATATGGTCCAAACAAACATTAAATGGTGGGTATGTTCTAGCCACAGTTAAGTTGTTTCAACTTTTAGGTTCCATTGATTTTAATTGGAGAGAGATACATGGATGGTTAACTGCCATTGAGATCAGTGGGGTACAAAAGTGCTTAACTTTGTCTGCATCATGTGCCCTCTCTGTGAGTGCCATTACTAGAAAGCTTGGACATCATTCTCCAGCTTCTTGAAAGGAATCATTTTCTGATGGATTTAGAAGAAAGCACCAGTGGTTATTTGATATGCTTAAAACCAAAGCTGCTTATTCATCTGGTATCTTCTGTGTCCACTTATGAAATGAGTAAGATGACTAGTGATAATCTATTATGATGCATTTACTTAATTTTTGTCTGCAGTGCCATGCAAATTAGCTGCATAAATCAACCATTAGACACAGTAAGCACAGTGCCTAGGGCCCATGATACTTTGGGGGGCTCATGAAAATGTTTTAATTTCTTTTAAAATCAGAAGAAGAAAAGTGAACTTTTAGGGTCAAAACAAATGTTTTAATTTTTTTCTCACATCAGAAAAAAATGAAATGTTTAGGGCCCACAGAAATCTATTAAATTTTGCCTAGAACTAGGGTTGCCAAATCAAAACTCCCTACCGGCGGGGGATCGTCTTGCCGGTCCAGGAGCCGCTCTGGGATGCGCCCCCCGGGCCCGGATTTCCCCGCGTCGGGTGACGGGCCTCCGGGGCGGGGGGAATTCCGCCCTACCGGGGGGGTTGGCAGCCCTACCTAGAACAGAAAAAGAAGCTGAAGTATTTAAAGTTATATCAAAAATATTTTTTAATATTGATATTATTATGGTGGGAGTGGCCCACGAAGGCAAAAGTGCCTAGGGCCCATGAAAGTCATAATGCGGCCCTGCTCATATGTAGCCCAAACCTATGTATGCTTACTGAGAAGTCAATCCAACTGAGTTCCGTGAGACTTATTTCCAGGCAGGTGCACATAGGACGGTCGTCTTACAGTGCAGTCCTGAACAGAGTCATGCGTTTCCAATCCATTGGATTTAGAATGGTGTAACTCTGTTTAGGATTGCACTGTTAGTGTAGCAACCAACTTCAAACACTTAGTATTTAAGTTTCATTCCTAATTACATTTTCCTATGAGCATGTGTGGACAACAGATTATTCTGTATGTGGCATTTACAAAATACTACAGCCAAAATCCAGCATAGCCAGCTGTTACTCTTAATCAACATGGATGCACACACCAGAGTTGTGGCGATGAAAACACAATTCTGGCCAACCAGCGATACCCTGCAGATTAGCAATTTGGGAGATAGTATAGGGATTAAATTTACTTCTGTTCCCTCCTGCTAAATGGCTGATTGGCACTATCATCAGTCCTCTTACTATGTGTGTGTGACTGAACAAAAATAATAGGGAGTGTTGCTGGTAGTTTCTTAGGGCATCAAAATTCAAGACATACTGGAATACCCAGGAAACCCTCAATAGGGAATGCAGGATTTACCCCGAATCTTGCAAAAACAATGTCTGGGACAGGAATATCCCACCCTCAAGATTTCCTCAAGGGCAATCCTTCTCACTTATGGAACAGGGGGGAAGAATTACCATTGGGAAAACACTGGAGAAGGGAATACCTTAAATGCCCTCTCCCCATAAAATAAGATTAAACCATGTTCAGGACAGCAATGAGATGGAGCCAGTTCTTTCATACACAGTATCTGTTTGCACAAAAGTTTTACAAGTAGTAATACCTGCACAAAATCCTGCTTCTATGTGTATTTTCTGCCTAGTTAGTCTGGAGTCAGCTGAATCAAGGGGTTGAATCATGTCCCACTGTTTGTTGGATTGTAGCCTATCTCCAGCAATGGTGCTAATGTCACAGGGGAAAAGGAGTTAACAAAGATTATTTTGAAACAAAAGTATGCTGCACATCACACTTTTTTGTTAGTTTAAATACTGTTACAAGTTCCAACACATTTTAAGCGTGGCTCCCATATTTAACTGAAACAGAGTCTCTTCAATCCAGCCTCAATATGGACTGAAACTTGCATTTCTTTTATTTAAATAAAGAATTTAATGCAGTATAACATCTGCAGAAGACTGCAATGTCTGAGATACGGTGCTAGAAATCAAATATTTTATAGAGCATTGGGAGCAATGGGCCATTTTTATGAACCAGGGCTACCGTGGATCAGTTGCTAGGATATATATGAGAGAGATGAAAAAAATAGCAAATAATTTTGTATTTAATTTTTGTACTGATTTTAAAAGAACTTATTAAATGTCTTTTTAAAATGTTTAAGCATATTTATTTCTTCTCATTGTATGAAAAACAAGATCTGGGTATCCAATGGTGTTTCTCACCATTTTCTCCCACATTAGAATAATGCCTCTGGGCAACCATTGGTAGAATTGCTGTGATGTCACAGAATGGTCGGGGATATTTTAACCCTGGATGAAAGGAAAGGTTTGGTCATGGAATGCTGACCATCACTACTGTGAAAGAAAACAGAAAGGAGTCTTGTGGCACCTTAAAGACTAAGGCTTATTGAAGAATGTGCTTTTTGTGAGCTAAAACCCTCCTTACCAGATGCAGTCATATCTAGCAAGATAGGATTTAATCCAAAAAAGCATGTGCTTCAATAAAACTGTTAATCTTTAAATTGCAAAAAGGCTGTTTTTGCTGCAACGGAATAACATTTATTAATCTATTGTTTATTTATAATTATTTATAATTAATTAATATAATTATATCACTATAATTTAATTAATTATTATTATTAATAAGAGTAACATGACTATCTCAGCTCCATTTGCTGAGTAGAAAAAGTACTGACTACAGTATCTCAGCTCCATTTGCTGAGAAAAAAAAGTAGTAGATTGAGCTGGGCGGGGGGGGGGGGGGAAGCGAAGAAGACTGTTACCCTGGGTTTAAGAAAGTGCTCACATCAAACCTTCCCAGCGGCTTAAGTGAAATGATGCCACCTGATCCCATTTCTTTGTCTAGAGTAACAATATAACTGGAGCCAGGCCTGTGCCTGCATCACATCCATTTCCACACAAACTTCCTCTACCAGCTAGAGGTATGTTCACAGAAACGTCCTCAACCAGCTAGAGGTACATTCATAGAAAGTCCTGCCTAATTATCACGTGCTTCTGGTATGGTAGATTTCCCTTGCAGCACCTATTGAACTGCGCCTATTTCCTCCTTGTTCATATATAGCCAGCAATCAATGGCAGCTCCTGTACTAGAGATGAGCAGGTGGTGGTTTAGTGCTGGACTAACCATCTCCTCTTTTCCTTCATCCAACCCCCCAACACTGTTTATCTGCACAGGGATACCAGCTCATGTAAACTTCCACATTTGGCCACCTTGAGCCCTAAAGGGAAAGGTATGGTAGAAATATTTCAGTAAATTAAATTTCTGCTGACTTCCAGTTCTCTTCAGGAAGGATAACCTCATTGCTGAAAGTTCCAAGCTCTGGAACTGTTCAAGAGAAGTCATAAGAATATAAGACTAGTGGTCTATCTGGTCCAGCGTCCTGTCTCACATAGTGGCCAACCAGTTACTCTGGAAGGCTGACAACAATCCACTGATGTTGCTTCCTGGCACTGCTATTCAGAGGTTTTCAGCCTCTGAATATGGAAGCTCCCTTCATTCACCATGACTAGTAGTCACTGCCTTGTCCTCCATGAATCTGTCTACCTGTGGCCATCACTACATCCTCTGGCAGCAAATTCCACATTTTAATCACTCCTTGTGTAAAGAAGTATTTCCTTTTGGTCCACAGAGCATGTGTTCAAGTAAAGTACCTCTTGTTCTTGGGAACCCTTATCTGACTCCTCTACATCCTGTTTGCACACAGAAAGATCCACAGTGATGATGACTCATTCTCAGTAGCAGCACTGGGTAGATGGAATTCAGTCTTTGTTGCTTTCACTTTGAAAGCATGAACTTTTGTCAAACTCAGGGGGCATTTCGTAGAAAAAGAGGTTCAGGAGCTCATTAGCATATGCCACACCCCCTGACATCACCTGAAGTGTGTCAGAAGGCAACATTTATTTATTTATTTATTTATTTATTTATTTATTTGTCAAACTTTCACCCCGCCCTCCCGCCAGGGCAGCTCAGGGCGGCTTACAAATAATTAATACCAGTATACAATTAAAACCAGTTATCACAACTAATACAATACCATACCATAAAACCATAAAACATTACAGTGTATACAACCTATTGAGATTTGAAATGTGGCAGCCATCCGTATAAAGTGCTAGTGTTATGTATTGGCAAATATAACATGAATCACCTAATCCAACTCCCATGTTAAGCTTTGAGCCAGCCAAGGCTCCGTTGTACCGAAAAGCTATTGGTCGCTTCTAAACAGCGACCAAGCTGTTCCCTGAGCGGGAAGACCTCTGATTTGTCTTTATCCTTGCAATCTGATTGGTTGTTATTGTACATAGTGGAAGTGGCTATATTAGCCCGGTTGTTTTAAAAAGGAGCCCAGCTCCAATGTTTTCCGTTCTGGTTTCTAATGCATTTGAGTGCTTGTTCGTTACTTCTGATTAAAGCTGAATCACTGCTGAAATCACTCTACAAGTCCTTTGTTAGCCCGATCTAACATCTAGGCTCAAAAAGGTTGGGGACCCAGGGTTAGAGTGTTGGACAAGGATCTAGGAGACCTGGGTTCACATGCACTCTTTGCCATGGAAGCTTGCCAGGCGACCTTGGGCCAGTCACACGCTCTCAGCTATTATAAAGGCTGGAAGCCAGACGTTCGAGTCGTTCGAACCATCGTCTGAGGACTGGGACTCTTACCTATCCAGGTTCAAGTTCCACTTAGAGACTCATGACATTACTGACGAGGCCAAGAAGTGAGCTTGCCTACTAAGTTCATGTGGAAAAGACACCTTCGACATCGCAAGGTCGTTGATGGCCCCAACCGATATCAAGACCATCACGTTTGTGGACATCACAAAGAAGCTGAAAGCCCACTTCTCACCTCAGCCTTCAGAAATCGCCTGCAGGCATGCGTTCTACAAGAAAAGTCAAGCAGCAAATGAGACCATCTTCGGAAGGCAGCAAGACCGTGTAACTTCGCAGATGTTAAAATCGCCCTACGTGACCGGCTAGTATGCGGCCTTCGGGACGAGAAGTTGCAGCAACGGCTTTTCGCAAAGACCACTCTAACCTGGGCCGTGGCTTATGAGGAGGCTGTCGCAGCCGAGGCGGCAGACAAATCCACGAAAAAAGTACGGCAGCGTATTACGTCAGCCGAGTCGCACATACACTTCCAGCACCAAAAGGAAGAAGGCGTTGATGCACATAAAGACATCAACGCAGTTCGAAGCAAGCGGACCCAATCGAAGACTCCTGCAAGTAAGCCATGCTCTGGTTGTGGCGGAAAACATCCACAAGAGTCCTGCTGGGCACGAGATCTGGAGTGCCGAGCGTATGGACGGCGTGGGCACATCGCAAAGGTCTGCAGGGCCAGCAAGAAGAACCCATCAACTATCAACCGAAATAGACCGCGATCCCCAACCGGCGAGGCACACAGCCAGACAACGGCCACGCTGACCAGCTCATCGGTCATCAACCGCACCAGCAGTCCAGGCAAGATTTCAGTAACAGTCCTCCTCGACGGCTGACCCTGCTCCTTCGAAATTAACTCAGGATCATCAGTCACCATCGTTTCTGCTGAGGACTGGCAGTGGCTGTTCCCGAACCAAAGCAAGCAGCAGCTGCAGCAGGTGGACATGCGAGTGTCCGATTTCCAAGGCAAGAGGATTCCATTGGTTGGAAAAGACACTGTACGAGTTAAGTATGAGGGGAAATGTAAAAAGCTGTCATTTTTAGTTACTGAAGGGGATCGGGTCAACCTGTTGAGGTTAAATTGGTTTAGCCCACTGGGTATCGGTATTTATGGGGTAAACCAGATGTCTGACAATAAATGAAATATACTCTATGAGAAGTTCCCCGCAGTTTTTGACGACAAGTTGGGGAAGTATAACGGTCCCCCCATATCGTTTGAGTTGGACCCCAATGTGGCACCCATAAGGCTCAAATACAAGAAGGTTCCCATACCTATACGGCCACAGGTAGAGAGAGAGCTAGGCAAGCTCATCGCACAAGGGGTTCTAGAACCAGTACCTCACAGCCGTTGGGAAACCCCCATAGTAACGCCGGTCAAACCGGATGGGTCTGTTAAAATTTGTGCCGATTACAAGTGCACTATAAACAAAGCACTTCAACAGCACTCGTACCCTGTGCCGGTCATCAGCCATGTCTTGGCGTCCCTGGGAGGCGGCAAAGTCTTTGCAAAGTTAGATTTGGCTCAAGCGTATCAACAACTGCCTGTCACGCCTGCAGCAGCTGAGGCCCAGACTATAATAACCCATAGGGGAGCCTTTAGGGTTAACCGGCTCCAATTCAGGGTGAATGTGGCCCCTGAGTTATTCCAGAGTTTAATAAAACGTCTGTTAAAAGGGGTACCAGGCACAGTGCCCTATTTTAATGATATCTTAATAGCGAGTAAATCTGATCAAGAGTTGCTGGACCAGGTCTCTGAGGTCCTTACACATTTCCAAAATGCTGGTCTAAAAGTAAAGCGCTCCAAATGCACTATGGGCGTTGTTAGTGTAGAGTTCCTAGGTTTCGCATAGACGCGGAAGGGGTTCACCCCACAAATGAAAAAATTAAGGCCATAAAAAGTGCACCTAAGCCTGAATCAAAAAAAGAGCTACAAGTGTTCCTTGGTTTGCTAAATTTTTATCACGCATTTTTATCGCACAAGGCATCAGTAGCAGCACCCTTGCACGCACTTTTACATAAAGATGCAAAATGAACATGGGGACAAGCCGAGGAAAGGGCTTTCACGGGAGTTAAGGCACTGTTAACATCCAACGCCGTTTTGACTCATTATGATGAGCAAAAGCTCCTAATTTTGGCTGCAGACGCTTCGCCTTTTGGAATAGGCGCCGTTTTGAGCCACCTGATGCCGAATGGAAGCGAAGCGCCTATCGCTTTCTATTCACGATCTCTGTCTGCGGCAGAAAGGAACTATGCCCAGATAGACAAGGAAGGTCTGGCGTTAGTAGCGGCTGTCAAAAAGTTCCATGATTTTATTTTTGGCAGGAAATTTGTGTTGGTCACCGACCACAAGCCGCTACTGGGAATTTTTTCGCCCGATAAGCAGCTGCCTAACATCATGTCCCCTAGAATGCTTAGATGGGCATTGTTTTTGCAGGCATACGATTTTGATCTGGAGCACCGGCCGGGTAAGGCCATAGGGCATGCTGACGCACTCAGCCGCTGTCCCTTACCTAACCAAGGAACCGATCCAGCCCCGGCATGTGAAGTCTTGGCCATAGACGAACTCCCTCAGCCACCAGTTTCCTCTAAAGATGTGGCTGTGCACACCACGAAAGATGCTGTTTTGTCCCGTGTTCTCAACTGGGTGTGGAGGGGGTGGCCAGCGGGCAGCCTGGAACCAGAGTTCCATCCGTACAAAGCCCGCCAGGCAGAACTGTCCATTGCAAAAGGTTGCATACTTTGGGGAAACAGAGTTGTAATTCCGGGCACACTCAGAAACAGAGTATTGCATTCATTACATGAAGGACACCCAGGAATAGTACACATGAAGGCCCTAGCGAGAGGGTATGTCTGGTGGCCAGGAATCGACAAGGCAATTGAGG
>NW_015160216.1:1421251-1441368 GCF_001447785.1 Gekko japonicus
TATGTGGAATGGCCAGTGTGGCCAGGACTATTAGAACGCTTGTCGGAACAGCTCGGTCTTCACCGCTCTACAGAATTGTTGAAGATCTCGCAGAGCTCAAATTTCAGTTGGGAGCTCATTCCATAGCGTCGGTGCAGCTAGGGAGAATGCCCTGGTTCTTGTTGCTGTTAACTTAGCATCCCTAGGGCCAGGGGGGACCAGGCGGTTTTGTGTCCTGGATCTCAGTGCTCTCGGGGCACCACTCGGGGCACAAGACATCCACCACTCAGGCTCCACCCCAAAAATCTCCAGGTTTTTCCCAACTCAGAGTTGGTGAGCCAGCTTTACAATTTGACTGAAGACGCTTTAGGTTTCCTTTGCTCTTGCAGGGAAGCTGCCTTACAACAAGCATAAAAATACAGATCAAGTTAGTATGCTTTTGCTTTTTCTGCAATAAATCAGGAAAACAATCAAGATATTATTTTGGCAACCACGTGCCTGGGCGAGATTAATTAAAAGAGTAATGTTTATAGCAGTCTTGAGGCGCATGCATTCTATTGCACCTTCACACACATTAAGACCAGACAAGGTATAATCCCAAACAGACATCACACCAGCAGCCATGTACACAATGCTGCCCATATTTGCCATCTGCCATAAGAAGAGAAGAAGAAGAGATTGGATTTATACCCTGCCCTTCACTACCCAAAGGAGTCTCAGAGCACCTTACAAACTCCTTTCCCTTCTCTTCCCCACAACAGACACCCTGTGAGGTAGGTGGGGCTGAGAGAGCTCTTGACAGAAACTGCTCTTTTTCAAGAACAGCTCTTATCAGAACTACGGCTTGCCCAAGGTCATCCAGGAGGTGCAAGTGGAGGAGTGGGGAATCAAACCCATTTGTCCCAGATTAGAGTCCGCACACTTAACCACTACACCAAACCACTACACCAAATACATCAAGGCAGGCTATAGCAAGGATAGTCCTACAGTAAGATCAGGTGAGACATGATCTGCCTTAGTTGGGTCATTAAAGATGGGAGGGGGAAACCAACAGATTTCTTCCAGGGGGCCCAACACACTGGGAAATTCTCTTACTCAAAACCCAAACGGAGCAAGTGAGAGACATGCAACTATGCTGCAGCTGCCCTGCAACCCCACAATCCAGGGCAGCCAGGCATCTAAGCTCAAACACGCACACTCACAAAATCCATTCCACATTTTCTTTGCAACTCCTCTTGAGCTGTAATGTATTTCAATGGAGCCCATGCAAGTCAATTGGTATTCCTGGCTCCCATTATTTCCAATGGACCTTCAAGTCTTTCCCATTGTTTCCAGTGGGCAATCCTGTCCTTCCTTTTAGTACATCCCTCGCCTTGATCTCTGTCTCGCTGGAAGAGTGCCCAGCTTCCTGGCTGGAAGAGAAGAGTGCCCAGCTTCCTGGCATGACCTTTCTGAAAGCAAAAAGCAAAAGAAGAAAGGCTTTGAAGAAACGAAGAGTGGGAAAATCCAAAGAGGATGCCGGAGAGAAGGGGCGGGGAGAGGCAAAGGAGTGCTGCTGGGGTGGGGGGGGGACGGAAGCCACATTTTCACCCTAACTTTTTGAGCACTGTGAATAGTAAGAAGCCTGATTAGGAAAAGGTATATTATTTTTAATTCATAGTTTTTTCTACTCCTCTCTCTGTGTCCGTACACACACACACTCCACCTTTCTTTCTGCTTTAGAATTTGAAGTAAAAGGCATTGGCTACCGTAATGATTCCTTGTTTTATATGTGTGTGTTTAAAAGTTTGGTTGCATGTCTGTGTGATGGACTAGAGTGCTTGAAGAGACAAGTGTGGTGTGATTAGTGATTGACAGAGAGGGGGAGGGGCTTTAGAAAGTGTTTCTGAGTGGATGAATGGATATGTCCTTCAGGAGTGACAGTTAGAGGTTTGACAGTTGATAAAGACAGTTGTTAAGTTAGTTCGTTCTGAGGTCTGAGGGAGAGAGACAGTCTTGTGTGTGATACAAGAGTTAAGTTCTGTGTATGAAGACAAGTTGAATGTATAAGGAAACAAAAGTTAAATGAAAGTCTGAGTGACAGACTAGAGTGAAATAGGAAACGTATATGACCCTGAGTAATGAGTTACAAAGTTACTAGAAAAATCCCTGTCAGAAAGGGAGCAGATCTTGTGTGAGACACAACGAAATTGTTAAAATTATTCACATTACTGGTTACATTGTTCTACACTTTAATCTATGAACTGTTTCAATAAATCTTCTTTTATTTAAGTCTGCCAGCTCTGAAAGAAATAATTTCTCAGGAAACACATAGACCCTCATGAGACTTAAAAACTCGACCTACCTATCCAGTGATAGCCAAAAGAAAGTATAAAGGTTTGGAAAGCCTAAAATTTCCTGGTGGCAGCCAAACCTACCCTGTTGAATAAAATAAAAATAACACTTTAAAGTGAAACCAGGCCTCCCCAGATAAGGGGTCGTCACAGCTACCAACAGACTACAGACAAAAAAAAAAACCATGGGAAGCCGAGAAACCGTGCCAGGAGGTGACACAGTATTACTTGAGAGCACTTAACCCGGCTACAAGGTTGAGCGGTGTTAAGTACGAAACTCAACACAGTTAGTGAACACTGAATCAGCTTTATTAACCAAGTCAGAAGAAATCAGAATGAGACAAAAACATAGAGCAACAGTCCGGGCTTGGGTAGCCACGCCCACAAGTCAGACCATAACCAATCATTATTTACAGATAAGGTCCAATCAGAGTGCTTCCCTCCAGAACATTGCACAGCTCTGATTGGTCTATTTACAATCCTGGTTCAGACTCAAGCTTAACATAGGTTTCAATACACAACAATTCCTCCCCCCTAAGACGGAACAACCTGGGAGCACACATAATCTTTGAGATAAGCATGAGGCTGCCTGCTCCGTTGTGACCGTCTTAATGTTACAGCTGGGGGATTGATTGGTGTTTCCCTGTTAGTAGGGCTTTCCAGTATACCTTGGGGGCAGTTTGCCTGAAACCTGTCTTCAGGCTGGTAACTGGGTTCAGTTGTGATACTGGGTGGTTCTCCCTCATGGAAGTTGTCTGAGCTCGGGAGCTCTACCCGTTCATCCGGTTCCGGTACGTCGGCCACCGCAGTATTGGACTCAGGGTCTACCACAGCCCACCGTTTTCTCAGTTGGTCGATGTGCCGCTTGAAAACACGACCATCTGTGAACCGTACTGTGTAAGTACGCAAACCCAGTAACTTGGTTACTGTTGCCAGCAACCGATGCCCTCCCGCATAGTTCCTGGCATACACCAACTCTCCCTCCTCAAAACCCCTGGTCCGGTCAGTGGACTCACTGTGTGGGGGTCTGGACGTGGATAGGTCTGGGTGCATACGATTGAGGGGAGTTGTTAAGCGTCGGCCCATTAACATCTCCGCCTCTCGCCAAGCAGTGCCTCCTTCAAGAAAAGGGCCGGGAGAGTTGCTCCATGACAGGAGAAACTGAGGGAAGCCACCCTTTCCTGGAGAGCTGGCCATTCCCGGAGCGCGGACTGCCGACCTAAGGCTGAGCCCCCGAGCCACTGGGCTGGGAAGGGGCTTTTCCAAAGGTCTGGCGGCAGCAGCAGGGCACACCGTCCGGCAGTCCTGTGCCACCCGCAGAGAGGCCTCAGCATAGTGGGTGGTGTGCGGGTCTCCCGAGAAGGAGCTGGTGCCACACGCCCACCCTGTAGCTGCCCTCCTTTCCCCCAGCAGCACCCTTTGCCCCTGCACCCACCAGGTGCAGCAGACCTGACCCCAAACCACACAGATGTGAGCACACACTGGGTGGGAAAGAGGGAGAGAAGGGGCTGGCTGCTTTGCTGGGCGCCATGGGAGCTTCTGAGCTTCTTCTTTTGGTGGGAAAGGCAGCACGGGGGGGCTTCCTGCCTGTGCCTGCCCCTGGGCTCCTTCCTGCCGGAGCGCCGCTCTAGTGCGCTCTGGCAGGAAATGACCCCTGGTCAAACTCACCTTGACAAAAGGGGAAACCGTAGATGTGGCATAGTTAATATCAATAACTTTGTAAATGCTGACATCAATTGGTAATTCTTAAAATTTTAGGAGCCCCTTGTGGAAAATATTCTTGCCACAAGGCTGTTTACACTGCAGCAGGGTTATTTATTTGCTTTAGTTATACACCACCTCCGCCCCCCCCCCCAAGGGGACCCAAATCAGCTTACATCATTCTCCTCATCTTCATTTGATTCTCATAACAACCCAGTGAGGTACAATAGGCCAAGAGAGAGTTGCTGGACCAAAGTCACCCAGCAAGCTTCAGGCAGAGTGCAGGCTCATATCTGGCTGTCCCTGATCTACATTACCTGCCTACCATTTTTCTTCTCACATCGACACAGAGAGTACTCCATCTTTCTGTGTTATACCTCTGAGGAATGTCAGGTACAACAATGCCAAGATCACAGCCATACAGCCTGGAAAATCTACAACAACTAATGAACTCTGACGGTGAAAGCCTTCGACAACATATTTTTCACATTGTTCTCAGCATTTTAAGTGACCCATCTGGTGCTACAGAGACACTTGACCAACTACTTTTTTTTTTTTTGCTTTCACCTGAAGGCTGCTACTTTCCCTTTTTCTGAGAAGGATAAAGGTACACTTGATTCTAGCACCACCTACTCTGTTGCAGTCTGCAGGGCACTGTATATGTAAGGACACAGATTTTAAGGAAAGATTACATATTTTTGTCAGGAGATCCACAAGTTCACATTTGAGTTCTTTCAGAACTCTCGGATGTATGCCATCTGGGCCTGGTGATTTATCAGCTTTTAAGTTGTCTATCAGTTTTAGGACCTCCTCTCTCGTCACCTCAATCTGACTCAGGTCTTTCAACACCCCTCCTGAAATCGGCGGTTCTGAGTGGGCAAGCACTTCTCATCTTCCACAGTGAAGACAGAGGAAAAAAATGCATTTAGCTTCTCAGCCATTTCCCTATCATCCTTCCGTACTCCTTTTACCCCTTGGTCATCCAAGGGCCCCACAGCCTCCCTGGCTGGTTTCCTGCTTCTAATGTATTTGAAGAAAGTTTTATTGTTGGTTTTTACGTTTTTTGCTGGATCAGAAGCGAGATTCAAAAGTTGGATCAGAAGCGAGATAATTACCACTAAAAGAATGAACGCTAGGTATTCAGCCAATCATAGATCCATCCCACCATTTGAAACTAGCTCAAGATTATGCAGGTAAAGGCAGTAAACCCTAACAGGGACATCCTAAGAGCTCTTTCCTAGAAGTAACCTCATTGAATAGACCTGAATTGGACCCAGCGTAGATCGGTTTAGGATTGCACTCCAAATAATAGTTTACTCTTGAGGCCCTGTGTTGTGCCCATTCTGAGATAATGTGAAAAGTTCTCCAGTGTTTTGAAGACTGTATAGCACACAGATGTACTGCTCCCAAAACTATGATTTGTTTTCTTTTGCAAAACAACATCTTCATAGCCATCTGGAGACTGTTTTATATGATGCAAAATGGCAGTGGTATCCCTTAAGGCCAACATTTCTTTGATACTGTAACCAGTATTGCATGGCCCATCTAAGCTGCACTACAACGCAACTGCATGTACATGTAATGAAAACAGTAACAGACCATTTTTACATGTTTATTATATAAAAATAAGTCTTTAACTTCATAACTTTAAACAAACATTAATAATGGGCCCTCAAATTTGGGTCCATGGACATCAAACACAAAATTGAAGCGCCAGAGTTATTTACATTTATCAAGATACATTTTACCCATAAATTTACATAAAGTATACACACTGAGAGAGCACATTAAACATTAAGAAAATTAAGACAGCTTTTGGTGACAGAAAAAGACATGGTTATCATCACGTTTTTCTCCTCTCTCCAGACTAGGGCTAATGCATTTTAGGTTGCAACCATGTTTGCTTGACGTGCACAAATGCAATATTAGTTCAGTCCCCAACTCTGTAAATGATTCAAGACTGAAAATCTGAAATGCAGGGTTTTTCACATATTCCAGGATTCTCCTAAATTATCAAACCAATTTTGAAAACATAATTCCAAAAAATAGCACAGATAAATCCATCTCTTGAAGCCCAGACTCAAAATCTGTGAAGTCAAGTGTTACTTATTTAGTTGACTTCAATGATAGGTGGATAAGAAATAAAACCAGTTTTCATGCAATACCTCCTGGATTATACCAGGGGCCGGTGCTATAGCTCATGAATCTTAGAAAGCACCATACTGAAACAGAGCACAAGATGGAGGACTGAAGGAAACCTTCTGAAATGTTTTTGCTTCTGGAGGAATGAAAAAAACCAGCTGAGTCATACTGGTTATTATTCCTGAGATTACTTGCATAATTGTGGGACTCACACAGCTACTGCAGTACTGATATTAAAAGTAGAATTCAGAGTGGCTCAGAATAGGAAGCTTTGCAGTACAAGACAACTGACGGATAAGACTTGACAGATAAGTCAAGACAGTCATCCATGAATGGACATGTCAACAAACTATCTAAAATCAGTGCTGTATTTTAATGTAAAGATGTAAATTTGGCTTATAAGTGCATGTGCAAAGTAGAAGTGTGAAATACAAACATTCTCACTTTTTATGGTTGCCTATCAACAGTTTTGATAAAATATAGGTAATTTTCCTTCAGATTTCTCTTTTTTGCCTTCCCCATATCTTTCTTCTGGCTGGCATAGGTATACAAAAAGAAGAAGCAGAAGCAGATCCTCTAGGAAACCTAGATTATAAACATGAAAACAAAAAGGATTCTAAACAATGAATACAAAAAAAATCTAACAATCTTCATACAATCACATAGATCAAGGTACAACAACCATTTTAATATATATATATTAAATTACAAAAGCCCTAAGAATACACATCAATACACAAGAATTGGAATTATACCAAAAGAGGCTGGAAGAGTTAGAAGAGAAGAATTTATGGCACAACTTGGATGGATTTTTTCCTTCTTCCTCAGGACTTATGAGGCATTTTTAAGATGATGCAGATAATTTCTAATCTTTATTATTGGTGTTACTAATTTTGCATAAATAACTGGGTTTTTCACCTGTGAATCAATGAAATGGTCATCTGAATATAAAGCTACCAAATCTGATAAAGGATTCAAGACAAGCTTTGAGCCCAGGGCATTTGTGATATATGGTTCTTGTATACAGAGGCATGTTTGATTCTTATATTTTTGTAATTTGATATATATTTATCATTATGGTTGTGCATTGATTATGGCTGTGCATTGATTAATTTTATGAAGATTGTCCTCCCCCCCCCTTTTTTTGTGCTCCTACCGTGTGTGCCCCAATAGGTGCAATCATCATTTTGCCTGAACAGGACAACATGAGTATATTTAAGCTTCAGTATGTGCAAATGCAACAAAACTGGGTTTCTGGTAGTGCACACCAAAGCTGAACAATTAGATGGCAGTGGCATGTATTACGGGGATCACACACAGTACTCTCTCTCAGTATGTAATGTGGGAGTGTCAAAACTGTAGTAAGGGAAAAGGGCTAAAACCAGCTAAGAAACATCAAAGTATTTCTTAAAAAATAATGGGCAATGTTATATTTATTTGGAAAACTGGGATTAAAGCTGAAAATAAAATTGACCCAGGAGCTACTCTAAAATTTAGGAACATCTTCTTCTGAAAGCATCACTAAGATATTTGACTTATCTAAACAACAGAGTATCTAAGTGGGTACTGCAGAAGAAGTCACACATTTGGAGGAACTAAAAATACTCCATGGGGTACAAATTAACTGTCAGTTCAGGGATAACATTTAATATTTAAATAAATTCAACAAAATTAAGTCTACATATGTAAGAATTCCTTATTCACCTAGCTTTTCTGAATATGATCCTGTAAGGATTCTTTATTTATTGATTTACCCCTGAAAAAAGTCACCCACCTGGATTGTTACATTTTTTCCCTCCCTGCTATGGCCTGTCGGCTGTGAAACAGGCAGAAATCAGCAAGTGAATTTTCCCTGTCACCATCACAAATCAGGGCCTCTCGATGCCAGGAAAGAATTTTGATTTCTGCCTGCTTTATCTGTTAAAATCTAAGGAGCCCTGCCATAAAGTAAATTGGCAACTGGAATCTTCCCATCACTTTCTTGGGAAATGTTAATTATTCAGACACAGAGTGTCCTTATTTTGTAATATGGTTTTACTGTCGCTTGACAATCAGCCTTCAGAAACCATATGCAATGCCACAATGCTCTTGCAACTGCTTGTGCTAAGGAAAACCTGGGAAGAAAAGATAGAGAGAAAAGAAAGAGCATCATCATTTAAGGAAAGATTTGGAGCAAAGTTTCGGTGAGGATTTTGTGGTCAGGCTGGTTATTTTGGCACTATTAAGGCATCATCATTAGTCCATCCATTCAGGGATATGATTTTAAAGATGACCTGAATTTCAAAGCTCTTCACTCACAGAAACCAGCATAGCCAGGAAACAGTGTAGTATGGGTCAATATTTTACAATCTTATAACCTCTTGATTTCTGCGTAATGCGCTCACATGTGCTTAACCAATTAAAATCTTGTATTCACATATTCCTGGGGCTGGATCCTATCAGCTCCACTCAATTAATGACAATGGTATTCCAACAATGCAAAAAACCTGCCTCTGATGCAGAGTGCTCTTCTGGCACCAGAAGAAGTCTTTAGCATTGGTGTAAGGCTCCTTGGCCCCGAGAGACATAGAAGAGTGGAATGGTAGGACCCCTTATATACTGATCATATTGTACATTTACACTCAGCTGATAGACACTGATGAAGATCAGATGACCTTCTGTAATACATACTTGTGTGACACTGAATTAGGTCTTTAGCTCCTTGAACACTCTGAAAATTGAAGTTTGGCCAATCCTCCATGCTGTGGCTGCAGCTGTTCAGCTGCCTGACATAAGACACCAATCAGATGGGACTCAGAGCAACAAAGAGAGTAGCTTGCACAGCACTGAGGAAGAGTGGGCCAAATTTGTTCAGTTTTTCCCTGCTTTGAAGCTGTTAAAATCTATTTATTAGACTTTATTAGGTAAAAGGTCCACCTGGATAAACCTTACAGTATCAATTTTATTAATTATAGATCCTGATTAAACTTCTGAAGCAGATATTGGGTAGGGAACTCTGAAGACAAACCATGGCAATGGTTCAACATTTAAAGAACATCTCAGCTTTTAGGTTTCCTTTCCCTGACATGAGCGTCAGCCTTGTGCATAGACATTATTACAGCATAGAATTTGGGGGATGGGTGTGCTTCCTCTTTAGATACAAAAACGTATCAGACAATGATAGGTTCTCACGGTGTTATTAACTACTGGCTGCTTGCAGTGAACTTCCGAAGTGCTGCAGACACTGAGAACCAGATGTGCCGGGGGCCTCTAGATTATGCTTTCAGCAACCACTGCAGCCTCTGGGAGACATCTGTATCAACACACTCCTGCAGAAACACAAACACCTTGGGCCAGTCACTCTCTCTTGACCTAACCTACCTTACAGGGTGATGGTTGTGAGGGTAAAATGGAGGAGAGAACCATGTACACCCACCCCTGAGCTCTCTGGACTAAGTGACGGGATAAAAATGAATTAACTAAACTCATGGACCTCAACTAAAATGGAGAGAAATGTAGCCGTTTCAGAGTCATTAGAAAGTGTTTCCAGACCATGATATTCCAATACCTCAACTGATTTATCTGCAGTTTCATTAATTAAAAGGAGATTTCTTTCTGTAATATGAACTTCTAATGATAAAAGATTCAAATTATCAGCATCTGGTCACCAATGTTATTTATACTTTAGCTTTAGAGCAAACAATAGAGTTGCAAGTACATATATCGACCTTTTCTCCCCAGTGGGACCCAAGGTAGCTTACAATATCTTTGTTCTCTCCTCCATTTTACCCTCACAACCATCACCCTGTGAGGTAGGTTAGGTTCAAAGAAACTGACTAGTTCAAGGTCACCTGGTGAGCTTCCATGGCAGAGTAGAGATTTGAATCTGGGTCTCCCAGACAATGCTCCCTCTAGTTGTGGAGTCTTGTGAGCAAAAATTCTACTTGGTGAGCTACTGGCATTAAAGTTGTGAGCAAGCGATTTGGCTACTGCATAAATTAGCTTGCTCTGGAGCCATCCTTCCTGAGCTAAGACAGAAATGTGTGAGTTGGAAGCTAAAAAACTGTGAGCTAGCTCACACTAAACTCAGCTTAGAGGGAACACTGGTCCCAGATGATAGTCTATTGACTTCACCACTCTGGCTGTCTTAATCCATGGGCGCACTGGCTTCTTGGAAACGTGTGCATGTTTAGCCTTCTTCTAAATAACACATATGATATCCTGTCTTACAAGATTTTCTTTGTTCAGAGGCCCCACATGCTTTACTTTCTCTAACCCTTCTCTCTTCTAGCCATTCTCAAATGTAACGGTGGAAAAGTCAGTTTTCTTGACCCACACAAGTCAGTTACCCATTCTAGTTCTTGCCATTCAAATACTAACCATCAAGGCAGGGACATTCTGCTACACTTGTTACATCTGGGAGACATGCATAGCATGGCTTCCATATGCTTCTTCTTAAATATCTTGAGAGCTATGAACATTTTTAAAAATAAATGTGTCCAAATGCAAAAAAAAAAATCAATCTGGGCAAAAATAGCAATTGTCTTCCATTCTTATTCTTCTGTTAAGTTGATCACAATGTGGTGGTCTATGAGTTCCTTCAAAAGTCTTTGTTCAGCAGCAATGTCATGGTACCCATTCTGTGTGAAATAAAAATCATACAGACTTTAGTGATAAAGGAAAACAGCACATGGGAGGATCCCTGTTGTTGGGAAATCCAGAGAAAATCAGGTGCCCTCAATCCCACTGTAAACTCTCAAAAGCATCCATTTATATCTCTTAGGCTACTTCACAGCATTTTATGGATGCATTTGCCACAGAATTGCCTGCCACTGTGTTTCTGAGACTGACAGAAGGCAACTGAGGACAGTCCATTCAATTAATGGCATATCTGCAACCAGTGCTGCAGAAGCAGTACCAGAGAGGGGTAAGCTGTCATAATGATCTGTGCAGAGGTTTCTGTCACTGGAAGTACATGCAAATATGCAACATGGCCATGTACGCAATTTGTTTCTCCGTTAACCTTTCAGTTGCAAACTATATTTTGTGTTCTGACAGGATACAAGAGCAACTAAGCCCATTATGTGGGGAATGATTCAGTAAGTTTGCAAGGTAGGCTTGTTTGTATGTAGCAGGAGTGTGTGTCTTCTTGAAGATCAAGGTCAATACAGTATCATAAGAACACATGTGCCAACAAGGGTTACGAAAATGAGCAATGAATCAAGAAACCCCAGTGTAAATTCTGTTTCTGCCATGAGCTCAGTCTCTGAGCCTCATATTAGAGAAAGTTCCCAATTGAGATCAGGGCCCTGCGGGACTTGTTACAACTTCACAGGGCCTGTAAAACAGAGCTGTTCCGACAGCATTTGGTTGAGGTGGCAGATGCTTCACTACATCTGGCCTCCCCTGCTCTACCCAGACCCCCTCTCAACCAGCCTAAGCTGTCAGTTATATCAACGTATCACAGATTGGGGGGGGGGGACTATTATTTGATTGGCCTCTCTTGAGTCATACACAGTATATCCCTGAGGTTTAGGTATTACCATCTCGCTGTCATGTAGTTTAGTTGGTTTTTAGGTTTTTAACTAAATTTATGTGGATTGGTTAGTGGCAAATGGAAACTGGGCCACCAAAGAACATGGTGGCTAGACACCATAAACAACGACACCAGCCTGAGCATGGAACAACTCAAAGAAACAGTACAAGATCAGAAAACGTGGAGAGAGCTGGCCCATAGAATTGCCAAGAGTCAAACACGACTGAATGGCTAACAACAACATATGGAATTATTTTGTATGTTTTATTGGTACCTTGTAACCCACCCTGAGCCCACTTTTGGGGGAGGGCGGGATAAAAATCCCATAAATAAATAAAATAAAATGGGTCTCAGTCCCTGAACTGGCAATGGAAGCAGAGGGATACTGAGCTACCTTACAGGGTTATTGTAAAGATTACACTATGACAATGAATGCAAAATGCTTTGAATACTCCAATATATTTTATAAATGCTGTTATGAAATTTTCTGAAATGACAAAAACGGGGAGCCCAGCTGCACAGGGTCACCCTTCATATTTTTCTCAAATTGTGCAAGTGATGTCAGGTTGGCAGCTGTGATGAAATGGACGTTTTAGAATACTGAACATTAGAATACTGGAGCATTAGAATACTGGGGCATTTAGAATACTGCAAAAACTCTGTTTGAGATATTGTGTGTTGAAAGCTATTTCACACTGGGCAATATGTGTTACATACACATTCTATAGTTCTAGGTGTACAATTAAAATATTTCTTAGTCATACTGTAATGAATAAAGAGGCCTGAACTGTATTTTGTCAAAAGTCAAAATAATGCAGCTGAAGTGAGAAGTGATGCAAGATTCCCAGATCAGGAACATACCATCCACTTATCTCAATGCCTCCCTCTTCTCACTAGTTTTCTAGAAAAAAGACATTTTGACCTAGCCTAACCCTAACCAATGCTCCCTCTAAGCTGTGGAGTCTTGTGAGCAAAAATTCTACTGTGTGAGCTACTGGCATTAAAGTTGTGAGCAAGTGATTTGTGTACTGCATAAAGTAGTTTGCTCTGGAGCCAGCCTTCCTGAGCGAAGACAAAAATGTGTGAGCCGGAGGCTAAAAAACTGTGAGCTAGCTCACACTAACCCAGTTTAGAGGGAACACTGACCCTAACCCTAATTTCCACTAATGAAATGTTTGCTGATTATTCCTTCTGGCTGCAGACCTCCAGCTTCTCCATGCTGTCCCATGTCCCTCAGGAGTGGTATTTTGGGGGACGTTTAAAACTGCAATGGGAGGTGGGAGGGGAGAAGTCCTGCTCCACTGCTGGAAATACTTTTCATCAGTGGAGATTTTCTACATGACCCAAACCATTACCCAGAAAAGAGAGTAGCATACTACCTGAATCATCAGAGACATGGTGTCATTGCCGTAATAGTGTAAGACGCTGTTTCTGTCACTGAAGTTGTACTTGAAGCCTGCCAGATGGACATCACTGCATATATGTAATGCAAAAGTAATGGCGATCAACCCTGTTGTGGGATGCTTTGGCTTCTAAAAACAAACACAAAAGTACAAACCTTGTAAAGAAAGCATTTGATTTGCAAATACTCCCAAACAAGCAAAATTATTTCTCTTATGAAAAGTGTGTCAAGCTGCATTTCTTATATCAAACTGTGTATCTTTTTTTTAAAAACAGTTTTAATGTGCTTGAAACGCCAATTAAACTACCACTGGGGAAAGAAAGGACCACACAGTCACTCTGTCACCAGTTTTACATTTAACAGGACATTCTACACACAGACAACTACATTCATCACTAGCATAATTCTCACTGGGTGGGTTGGGAACCTCATTGGAAGAAAACTCATTGGTAGAAAACAGATTTGTTCCCAACAGGTCCTGCCAGACCAACCTCATTTCCTTCTTTGATCGAGTGACAAGCTGACTGGATCGAGGGAATGCTGTTGATGTTGTTTACCTGGATTTCAGTAAAGCTTTTGACAGGGTTCCCCATGATGTTCTGATGGGTAAGCTAGAGGACTGTGGACTGGACTCTAGGAGCAAGCATGGACGGCTTCAAAAGGGAATTAGATAGGCATATGGAGCAGAGGTCCATCAGTGGCTATTAGCCACAAGGTATAGATAGGGGTGCTCAAGATCCTACAAGCTAGGCTTCAACAGTACGTGGATAGAGAACTGCCAGAAGTACAAGCTGGGTTTCGAAGAGGTAGAGGAACTAGAGATCAAATTGCCAACATTCGCTGGATTATGGAGAAAGCAAGAGAGTACCAGAAAAACATCTACTTCTGCTTCATTGACTATGCTAAAGCCTTTGACTGTGTGGATCACAACAAACTATGGCAGGTCCTTAAAGAGATGGGAGTACCAGACCACCTCACATGTCTCTTGAGAAAACTGTATAAGGGTCAAGATGCAACAGTTAGAACCGGATCTGGAACAACTGATTGGTTTAGCATAGGAAAAGGAGTACGACAAGGATGTATATTGTCACCTAAAATCATTGGTCTTAAAGGTGCCACTGGACTCAAACTCTGGTCTGTTGCTTTAGACCAACACGGCTACCCATCTGAATCTGTCTCCAGTGAGTGAGGTCAGAGTGAACTCAGGCCAACTGGAATGTGGCTCACAGCTTGTCTCTTGGAGGTGAAGAGAGCTGTTGGGGCATGTGTTGGTCCTAACTACTCTGTGGGGAAAAAATTAAGTTACACTTAGCTGCATTAAGGCCGAGTGCTGAAGAATAGATTCTTTTGAACTATGGTGCTGGAGGAGACTCTTGAGAGTCCCTTGGACTGCAAGAAGATCAAATCAGTCAATCCTAAAAGAAATCAACCCTGACTGTTCCCTGGAAGGCCAGATAATGAAACTGAAGCTCAAATACTTTGGCCACCAAATGAGAAGGGAGCACTCACTGGAGAAGACCCTGATGCTGGGAAAGATTGAAGGTCAAAGAAGATGGGGACGGCAAAGGATGAGATGGTTAGACAGTGTCATAGATGCAATGAACTTGAAATTGAGCCAACTTCAGAGGACGGCGGAAGACAGGAGGGCCTGGCGGGAGCTGGTCCATGGGGTCGCGAAGAGTCGGACTCGACTGTGCGACTGAACAACAACAACAAATAGATAGGGGCTCTGGGGCAAGTGATGCTCTGTCTTCTTCGTGCTTGGAGGGGCCAACAGTGGGAGGGCTTCTAATGTCCTGGCCCCACTGGTGGACCTCCTGATGGCACCTGGTATTTTTGGCCACTGTGCGACAGAGTGTTGGACTAGATGGGCCTTTGGCCTGATCCAACATTGGCGTCTCTTATGTTCTTATGTTCTTATGAGGCTGGAGAACTGCACTCAAAGAGTAGTTGTCAATGGCATTTCATCTGAATGGAGGGAGGTGTCCAGAGGGTTGCCTCAGGGTTCGGTTCTGGGCCCAGTACTTTTCAATATTTTCATAAATGATCTGGATGAGAGTGTGGAGGGGCTATTCATTAAATTTGCAGATGACACCAAATTGAGAGGAGCAGCAAACACACCAGAAGAAAGAGATAGAATTCAATGAGATCTGAACACACTGGAAAAGTGGGTGGATGTGAATAAGATGCAATTTAACATAACAAAGATAAGTACTGAGTTCTACATCTGGGTAACAAAAATGAGGAACACACATACTGGATGAGGGATACACCTCTGAGTAGCAGTGTGTGTGAACAAGATCTTGGGGTACGTGTGGACCATAAGTTAAATATGAGCAGCCAATGTGATGCAGTGACAAAAAAGGCTAATGCAATCTTCGGGTGAATCAACAGAGGCATAACATCCAAATTGCAAGATGTGATAGTCCCGCACCTGGAGTACTGCATGCAGTTCTGGAGGCCTCACTTCAAAAAGGATGAGGACAGAATGGAGCGTGATGAGGAGGGCAATGAGGATGATCAAGGGCCTGGAGACCAAGCCCTATGAGGAAAGGCTGAGGGACCTGGAAATGTTCAGTCTCAAGAAGAGGAGGATGAGGGGGGTCGTGATTGTTTTATTTAAGTATTTGAAGGGCTGTCACTTAGGGGTGGGCAGGGAGCTGTTCCTGTTGGCAGCAGAGGATAGGACTCACAATAATGGGTTTAAATTAAGGGTGGGAAGGTACTGGCTGGATATTAGGAAAAACTCTTTTACAGTAAGATTTGTGCAACAGTGGAAACAGCTACCTAGGGAGGTGGTGAGCTCCCCCTCACTGGCAATCTTTAAGCAGCAGCTGGACATACACTTGTCAGGGCTGCTCTAGGCTGATTGTGCATTGATCAGGGGGTTGAACTAGATGGCCTGTATGGTCTCTTCCAACTCTGTGATTCTATGAAAACTGAATTGTTGGTTTGGGGAAATAATTATTCCAAAGAGATGTAGAAAAAGATAGAAAGGTACCTTCCAAATAAAATGTGCAAGGCAGAGATGGGCCAAACACTGAGAATGTTCCAGCTGTGCCCCATAAGAGCACCTAGAAAGCTCTCCTATACTGCTTCCCATATATCTCCCATTGTTGGTGGAAGATGCCATCAAGTTGCAGTTTCACAGGCTTACTGCCAGAGAATGTCCTCATTTACTTGGCAACTTCCTGTTGATGCTGGTATAGGATGGTCTCAGGCAACTCTGCAGTCTTCCCTCAGCGCTACAAAGTGCTCCAAGTCTTCCCTGGGAAGAGAGGCTCGTTTGCAAGCATTTCTCCAGAGGCACTCCCAGCTTGCCTGGGTGGAGGGGGGGGGCAAGTCGTCAGGCTTCCCAGTCAAGCCCTTCCCCTTCTGAGTGAGGAGCCAAGAAGGGTTAACCCCTTCTGCGCCCTTCAGCTGACAACTACCCATGCAGGAGAGGCTGGCCCCACTCTGTCCACGCTTCACATTCCAACAGAGCTCTGGCATTTGGATTTTGGGCAAATAAAGCGTCACCCCACTTTGTTTGCCGTGGGGTCCAGCTAGTCCTTGACAGCAGCAGAGCAAAGCTGAAGGGAGAAAGGTAGCGGCCCTAGTGGGTTGGGGGGTCTACCTGCTTTTAAAGGCCTCTTGAAGAGAAAATGATGCTTGGTCCTTTTTCAGCATTGCCAACTGACCACAGGGTGGGGGGGCACCCTCATCTGCTGATGGCCTGCCTGCCTGCAACACCAGCCCTCTTCTCCGAATAGGACTGGTGCATTGGGGTGGGTGGTGGCGGGGACCCAGATCATGCCTGCCACTTTCCTGCCCCTGCTTGGGCTTCACCTTACCTGGCAGCTTCTCAGGGAGGGGAGAACCAGTCTGCTGCCGCCCCCACCCCCCTCGTGCGAGCACCCGGCAGGAAGAGACTCGGTCCGGAAGGCTGCAATGGGTGCCTTTCATTTAAGAATGTTGCTGTATTTGGAGGGATTCTGAATCTTTCAGCGGAAAGGAAAGTTTTTTAGTTCTAATGCTCCCTAAGGTTTTCAAGGCAAGAGACACAGAGATGGTTTGCCATTGCCTGCCTCTGCATACAAACCCTGGCTTTCCTTGGTGGTCTCCCATCCAAATACTAACCAGGCACAGCCCTGCTAAACTCCTGAGATCTGAGGAGATCAGGCTAGATGGGGTTTAAAAATCTGAAAATTCCGACAGCTGTGATTTGCTCTCGCGAGATCAGGGCCTTCCCTTTCATTCCCCCCACCCTTTCTGCTGGCTGCCGGTGAGTAATGGAGTGGGCGGGGAGTGGAGGAGGAGGATGAGGTTATTGTGCAGAGAGATACTGACCAACTAAGCGTGGCAGCCTGAGCAGGCCCGGTCCAGAGAGCCTATCAGGCGAAGGGCGCATGTTCATTTCCTTTCTTAGCCACTGCAGGGAACAAAAGGAGAGGGAGATGCCCCTGCTTTGAGCGAGGGCACGGTGGAGGCGGTGACACCTGCCTCAGCAGACGGTTCCCCTTAGAACGAGTGGGCCCTTTGTTTGTGTCTAGAATGGCTACTTATGATTATGTGGAAATAAACCCTTTGCTTCTCTTTCTCCTGCCCTGTTTCACCAGCACAAGAAGCATGTGACAGTCCTTAGCAAACAGTTAAAACCTTGACGAAGCAGCCTTTGGGGGGGATCCACGTGACTAACGTGTGCCGAGTTTTAGATCTTGGCTTTGTAGTTTGAACAAAAGTATACTTGCTCAATTGCAAGTAAGTTCCAGATTGCTCAAGGTGTCTTACTTCCAAGTGAGCGTACAGTTGTATTGTTAAATAACAATCTTAAGCATACCAATAAATATTGAAATCGCTTGGGCTTGGCTAGAGCTTTTGAAGCAGGGAAAGCCATGTGCTTTTGTCCAGTTGAAGGGCCCTTAAAGAATATCATGGCCTGTTGTGGCTCTTGACAGCCTGGGGTTTGTTTCTGCTAGCGAACATAGGATTACTGGCGTGGTCCTTGCATGCAGGAGAGTGATGTGGTAGAAAGGACCCCCCATCACCTCACATTGCAGGTGTGATGCTATGCTGTGTACATTTTAAAAGCTCTCTTTGAATGTAGTTCAAACTTGACTTAAAAACCCTGCTTGGGGAAGGAAAAAAATCCTTGGAGGAGCACATGTGAGTTGACTTTCC
Source organism: Gekko japonicus (assembly GCF_001447785.1). Lineage (NCBI taxonomy): Eukaryota > Metazoa > Chordata > Lepidosauria > Squamata > Gekkonidae > Gekko > Gekko japonicus. The sequence goes on from NW_015160216.1 coordinate 1,439,484, forward strand.
AGTGTAGACTGTTCAGATGCTTTAATTAGTGCAGAATTCAGTGGCCTACCTTTTAACTTGTGTTGACTGCTTAATGTATTTATGTGATACTCTCATGATGTGATACCATCACATTCTGCTTACAGATTGCCATTTTAATCAGTATGTTAGGGATTCTTTAGGGGGTGCTTCAGAAGTGGTCATGGGAGCTAGGGCTGTAAATTCAAAACTTTAAACAAGGTTCTATATTGAATTTGCAGCTATTAAGAGTAAGGGAATTGGTATTTCTATATACTATAGCAGAAAGAGGAATGGGTGTAAATAATACTGCGTGAAAGCAGGAAATTGAATAGACTACTTTAAATAGGACAGGCAGTTCAGTGGAAGCTCAATGCTTCCTTTCCATTACTTACATGCTGCTAGTCTTGCTAGTGGGCAAAAGTCCACTTTTGTGCATGGAAATGCCACCAGGCCCCATCAGTGATACCTTCAAAATAATATGGCTGATCAAAGCTACTTATTGTAGCTTTGAATTGTAGAGAAGTAAGTTAGTAACATTGAGATTACATAAACCTGTTTTTGGATAGCCTGTTACAGAGATAGTGGGTAAGATACAGGGCCTTGAGTCAGAACTCGCTCAGGGAAGAAATCAATAGTGTTACACTGTTTGCTTTTAAAAATTCATTTGTTAGAAGTTGAGTTGCAGATTGCTTCCAATTCTTATTGCCTTTGCAATGTTTAACACCTGTATTTGTGGCAATGTGTTTCATAGTGCTTCAGGAAACTGTTCCCAAACTGTGAATTGGACTGATTGTAGTAATTCCATCTCTGTGAGTGCCCTTGTCAGCCATATTCTTCACAGGATTGTCTTATTTCTTCAGCTGTTTTCTGGATGCCATACATTTTCATATAAATGTGACTTTTCAATTGCACAATGTTCTTCAGATTGTTCAGAGAGCACTATGCTGTGGGCTGGCCCTTTGGCTTTACCTTTCTCCTTTCATTACCACTGCTATTATATCTAGCTTCTAAATTCAGTTCTAAAAATTACTGTTATTAAGATGATTTTTTCATTACCTTTAATCCTATATTTGATTTATAGCACATTGGAAAAAATGTGCTTATAGTTTATCGCTGTGTTTAGCCTTACATGTCTTATTTTTAAAGCTCTATGTTAATCTCATAACTAGGAAGGAAGGTTTAGAGGGGATGAGTGGGGGAGCAGTGATGTTGTGTCTTGCCATTGACATGTAATGTAAAGCTTGAAACCTCAGCCGGATTGTAATCTGGAACACCACCATTGGCTGAAGCATGTATTGTAACCAATGAATTGTAAGAGTCTGTGCTGGAGGGAAGACTAATGATTGGTCGTTATCCATGTAATGTGATTGGATGTTAATTATGTGAGGGCGTGGCTACCCCAGCCCGGGAGAGTTTAAAAGGAGCTATGCTCCACTGTTGTTGTGTGTGTGGAGTAATCGTGTCGTCTGATGCGGTGTGATCTTTGGAAGTTCTCGTTCTCAATAAAGCTGATTCACTTGTTACTTACTTCGTTGTTGAGTTGCATACTTAACACGTGATTTGCATAGTAAGTGGACCTTGCTGGTTTGGTCCTTGGCAGTAGATAACAAAGACTCCCTTAACATTAGTTTTGAGGAACTGAGGACATAGAGACTATGGCTTAATCTGGTAGAGGCATATGCCAGTTGAGTATATTCTATGGAATCAGCCATCTCAGTGGGCTCAATGGACCTATTCATAGTCTGTTTTGTACCTAAGATATCAGACCCTACCATGCACCTGTGCATAAGGTGGGTATGTCTGGATGACCATATGGGGTGTGTGGCCTGATATGCTAATGAGTTTCTGCTGTTGGGTGTGGCCTACTATGCTAATGAGTTCCTGC
>NW_015160216.1:1441385-1466391 GCF_001447785.1 Gekko japonicus
CCTGCTGAGCTTTTCTACAAAAGGAGCCCTGAGGAGAACATATAGTTAATCCTTCTGTGAAAAAGCAACTGATTAATCAGTTATAATTACTGATGCACTTATGCTCACTGTTGTTTGCTTCAGTTTTTTGTGCTTATAGTTCTAATTTATTGCTCACTTCTTGTTAAATTAAATTTAATTGCTCAGCTGAAAGCTAAGCAAACCACTGAAAAATCTTTTGTCAGTGAAAAATGCTCATACAGAAATTTGCTTGGGTGAACAACTATCTTAGACAAGCTTTAGTGTTTATTGGCTTTAGAAGTTGATCTTGGGAGAGTTTTCTCAAATGCAAACTGTTTTAAGTGGGCAACAGCTTCAAAATGTGAGTGCAGCAGCATACATTAAAGGTTCAAAGAGCTAGATAACTATCTGTGGTTTTAAAAATAGGGACCGCAGGAGCTCTTTGTAGAATGATCTTTTAAAATGAGGACAGTCTTTGTGGTTAGAAAATGATTATTTCAAACTGATGGTGTGCTATTGAATGACTAATGGAGGTATACACAGGCAGGCAGGCTAGAAGACTAAGCTGCTAACTTTTGTGATCCTGTATGCAAAGCGACAAGATTTTTAGAACGGACAACTCATATTTGTACTTATGGAATCAGTGTACCATTATCCTAACAGCCCCACTGTGCATTTGTTGATTCTTATGTACAAGAGGCCAGTGCCTCTCTTAGAAATGTCAAGCACTGTACATGTAGTAAAACAACAGAGAGAATAAAGTTGTAATTTTACCCTGGGCACTTTTCCTTAAATCATCCCTTCACTTTAATAGGGAACTGTTGCGATTTTCAGTGCAGTAAATCTGTAAGAGGCACATCAAGGCATGTCTTTTGTGAATGACTGCCTTAGGAGCTACTTGATAGAAGCAATGTAAAATAATACTTACTTCCTGTTTTGCAAACTTTGTGGGCAAATGAAGCCATTCGTGAGCTGCTCTTCTGGTAATGGCTGGATCAAGTATTCTGATCTGGTTTGCTTTGTATATCATTCTCATTGCTGGTTTCTTCCAAAAGGCATTAGTTCTCTGTTGAGTACACAGCTTTCCATTAAAATTATGAAGCTGAAATAACTTGAGGACATACTGCAGTTGGGAGCTAAAGTCTTTGTCTCTCATGCACACACACATCTACCCACTCATTAGAAGAGACTTTGCAAAGGAAAGAAAGCTCACAAAATAAAATGCACTGAATCAAAGTCTTTATTCTGTGCTCATCTTTCATTGGGACCAGCACAGCAACAAGACAGAGAACTGAAACACATTCTGATGATTTTCCCAAAGGAAAATTAATCCAATCAGCAATTCACTGAATGTGAAAAAACCAATTAATGCTTTTTAATGGTCATGTTATAGGAAAGTGGCAGAACAAAGCTGTCTAGAAATGCAAGGCAATGTCCTAGAAAGAGGTGAAAACACCTTAGAACTGCGTAGAAACATAAGGACTGTTTTATACGCACATACTTAGGGGAAAGCTCCTTAAATCTAAACATAAATGCCCCAGAGTCAACCAAAGACATCCTGTATTACTGTGATAGAATTATAGTGATCTAGCACATCTGAGGTAACTTCCCCACCTATTTATCTAAGGGAGGAATTATCACAGAGCTACAGTCTTAACTGATACGGAGATAACCAAGCTGACCTTATCAGGCCCTAATATTGTTATCTGGAAGGAAAACATGCTCCTGTTTGCTCATGTTCTTGGTTCAAAGCAGGAAGGAAATCAGTTCAGTGGTTTACTAATTAACCCATTTGTTCAGCTTGATGAAAAGCTGATGCATATAACCCAACTCCCTCCCCCAAAACTGAATATGAAAGTGCCAAGTGGGCAGGGGCAAGCATGGCATGTCCCACTGGCCTCAGTGTCAAGTAATAGTGTGTGGCTGGCCGAGGGTGTCAGAGCGACTGCTGCACTCTGCTGTACCTCCAGCTCCTGCTGCTGCATCCCAGCACCAGGATCGAGGCAGCCAGTGGCAGTGCCTGCAGCAGGATCACCTTCCTACCCAAACAAAGGGGTGGGGAGGGGTGGTTTGATGACAGCTGACACAGAATGGGTTGGTAGAGACAGCTTTATGGCATCCATTCATTTGCCCAGATTGGAGCAGCAGGTCATGGGCAGATTGCCGCATTAAAACCAGGGCTGCACGCCATTTGCCATCTGCTCTGTACAACAGAGGTAAGAATTTTGATTCCTATCAGCTTCAAGCGGGCAAAAGAGAGTGTGTGCAGGAAAAGCGCTCCCAGAATTCAAGATAACATTTCACTGCAAACAGCATCTGAGGTTCAAAACAATGCGACCAGGGGTATGGGAGAACAAGAACATATTATAACTGTGAGCGTATGCACAAATGCATAAAGGAGCCAGACCCAGAAGAGAACAGCATCATTTGAGACAGTGGGTGTACAGTGGAGGATTATCTGGAGAAAGATTCTGCTCCAAAGCTATTTCTATCAATAAGTTTTGTTCTTGCAGTAATGTCCAAGGGAGAAAAGAGCAAGAGTCCAGTAGCACCGTGAAGACTAACAAAATTTGTGGCAGGGTATGAGCCTTCGTGAGTCGCTGCTCACGTCTTCAGATATCTTTTCTGCTGCTACAGACAAACACAGCTACCCATCTTGATCTTTGTCCAAGAGAGAGAGCGGAGATCAGCATACTGCAAAGGCTTTGAGGGATCAAACCACCTATTCCACTACCCTTGCTTTCAGGGCCACTGTGCCACAAACTGTGGCATCCACAATTTCTATTTTCTCCAAATATGCTCTTCCAAGCTCTGCTACAAAATCATGCAGAACATGTGTGTGGAAAAACATGTGATCTCTCTCTTCTGAGATATACAAATATTCACATACAAAACTAATTTCTTGAATGCTGCTTTCCACTCCTTCATCTTTTGCACCACAAGAACAAATCATGTTCATTGCATATCAGATATTGTAACCAGGGTGGCAGCCGGCAACACTACTACAGGATAGTTCTGGGATGCTAAAGAAGTGAAGGATGGAAAAACAGCAAATGATACTATTGTTCTTATGGCCCATCAAAGTTACTGGTATTATAAACTGTAGCTGTATTGCAAGAAAGAGACAAATTTGCCTGTCCAAATAAAAGGAGCTGGGGAAACAGTATCTCATGTCAGTCTTTAAAATACTGGATGATGATACAGTGTATTTTCCTTACACATGGTGCTTAAAATAAAAACTCCATGCTAAAAAATCTGGCTTCTATAATTAGGCAAATGTGCATGTATTTGGTTGTTTGGCACTGTTCACTCTACTGTTAGTCATATGCAAAGGAAAACCAATGTAAGATAGCTTGCACAGTGGAATACCATATTGAACTATTTATTTATTTATTATTTATTATTAAATTTATACCCTGCCCTCCCCAATGGGCTCAGGGCGGCTAACAAATAAGGCACATATGCCAAGCTAAACAGATAAAAGCAGGATAAAACAACAATAAAACAATCATTCATATAATTCACTATATCCTTCTTTGCTTTTCTTTCATTAAGAACCACTCCCCCACAGCAGTTTTCTCACTGTCTCAATGCATATGACTCACATAGACCTGAAGGTTAGCTCTACATGACCTGCCAGTCAGTTTCCATCTCATTTGTTACATTTCATACTCCTAAATAGTGCCAAGAAATTGGTGTACAGTACTGTAGGTGACTACGGTAAGCAAAAGCAAGATAAATGAAACCAACTCACAATTAAACGCTGACCACTTAACAGATCCCAAAGCCATTTTAAGTCATGAGGCTTGAAGACAACCAGAACTGCGGTTGTGTTAGGATCGTAGTGTACTGGATCTGAAAAAACAGATTCAGGATAAAAAAGCCGGAATGTTGTCCTCCTTCCAACATCTTCTTCATAGCCAATAACAGGGCCATTATTCATTCTGGTGAAACAAAGATACATATTTTTAAAGAAGCTGGTTATAATAATGATAAATCTCATTTTGCTGCAATACAACTTGGTTTAACAAACTACAGTGCATGCCTCTACAAGGAATTATAGCTATAAAACTAATAAACCACATCACAATTTGCCCTTCTGTGGTTGATTTAAATATTGCTTGCACGGTTACTTCCATTCAGCAAAACACAAGTAATGTGCTTTAATTCTTATTCCACCCTCTGCTTTATTAAAAGGGAGGATGACACACAAACAAGGGATTTCTGATGAGATTATCCAGCACACATCCCACTTGGAAACTGTTCCTACATGCTTTAAGTACAGGAGAACACTCTCTATAAGAAAGAACAAGTCCTGCAAAATCACATGAGACGATCCCCAAAGTTCTCCTTTTCTTCCTCAAGGAAAAAGCAATCATTCATTTTATAGTACATGATAAGACACTCACAAAAAATGAAGACAGCTTTCGATCTGATACTAACACTTAAATAAACAGTTCCAAAATAAGGATGTGTGCTTCATTCTCTTCCTACTTTAACTCCTTAGCGTGTCTCAACAAGAACAGAATAGGGATTAAAGCATTGCAAGGCTTGCAGCACTAAGTCACTGTTTGGGAGATCATGATGAACAGATTATACGCAGCTTCATGAAGAATAAATGGAGGGTGGGCAGAGTACTGAGAAACTTCACTGTGCTCTAACTCATGCCCAGCAAGATGGTGGTAGAAGCAGAGATACTTTGAGCACAGCCAGGACTGCTAATCCAGCCCTATTAACCCCCCCCGCCCCAAGTCTTGCCATGACCACCTGAAGAAGGCTCAAGTTTTGGCTTATTGCAGGCTGAGCTGTGAACAAAAAGAATAATATTGACTGTATGACCTCAGAAAGGCTCTGAATTGGGAGAAAGGGAAAGGAGGGACAAAGAAAACATGTCTCCCTTACAGCTGGTAGCCTAGTTGTAATGAAAGTAGGATAAAGTTCATGTGAGTGGTCAGAGAGAGAATGCTGGCAATAACAGAAACAAATTGCTTCCTGCAGAAAATGGCTAGTTAAAACCATGTGAACCGCTGCAAAAATACAATTATTGCATCTGTGATATGCCACCCAGAACAAGAATAAAGGGTACAGAAGTCTGGAGGACCAAGTCAGTTAGCTTCCTCTCCCTCAACAATAATCTCAGATACCTTTGTAAAAAGGATTCCTTTCATAAGAACATAAGAAAAGCCATGTTGGATCAGGCCAATGGCCCATCCAGTCCAACACTCTGTGTCACACAGTGGCCAAAACCCAGGTGCCATTAGGAGGTCCACCATCGGGACTAGAACTCCAGAAGACCTCCCACTGTTACCCCCCCAAGCATCAAGAATATAGAGCATCACTGTCCTAGTTCCATATACCTTGTGGCTAATAGCCACTAATGGACTTCTGCTCCATACATTCATCCAGTCCTCTACTGAAGCTCTCTATGCTTGTAGCCACCACCACTTCCTGTGGCAGAGAATTCCACATGCTAATTACTCTTTGGGTGAAGAAGTACTTCCTTTTATCTGTTCTAAGTCTACTGCTCATTAATTTCATTCTGCCCACAAGTTCTTGTATTGTGAGAAAGGGAGGAAAGTACTTTTTTCTCTACCTTCTTTATCCCATGCATAATTTTGTTACCCCTCTATCCCATAAGTAATTTTTGTCACCCCTCAATTGTCATTTTAGCTTGGAGCCCTAGCCTTTTTAACCTTTCTTCATAAGGAAGCTGTTCCATCCCCTTAGTCATTTTAGTTGCCCTTTTCTGCACCTTCTTCAATGCTATAATGTCCTTTTTGAGGTGCGGTGACCAGAACTGCATGTAGTATTCCAAATGAGGCTGCACCACAGATTTATACAGGGGTGTTAAGATACTGGCTGATTTGTAATTCCCAGCATAGCATTTGCCTTTTTATTGCAGTAGTACACTGAGTAGACATTGTCAGGACTCCAAGGTCCCTCTTCTGGTCAGTTACTGCCAGTTTGGACTCCATCAACATATATTTATAGTTAGGATTATTGGCTACAGTGTGCATTACTTTGCACTTGCCCAAACTGAATTTGCCATGTTGATGCCCACTCGCCCAGCCTCAACAGATTCCTCTGGAGCAAACTCAGCCACTTCACTGCTTACTCCCAACTCCAAATCATTAATGAACAAACTAAAAAGCAACAGACCTAGTACCGAGCCCTGCAGTACCCCACTGCTTACCACCTTCCACTGTGAAAACTGCCCATTTATATTCACTCTTTGTTTCCTGTTAATTTATCAGTTTTTAATCCACAAAGAACTTGTCCTCTTATTCCATGACTGCTGAGTTTACTTAGGAACCTTTGATAAGAATCTTTATCAAAAGCTTTCTGGAAGTCTAGGTAAACAATATCTACTGGGTCACCCTTTTCTATGTTTATTCACTCCCTCAAAGAACTCTAAAAGGTTAGTGAGACAAGATCTTCCCCTACAGAATCCATGCTGATTCATCATCAATAGCTTTTGTTCATCAATGAAAAAGAAGAAGAGAAGAGATTGGATTTCTACCCCACCCTTCACTACCCAAAAGTGTCTCAGAGCGGCTTACAAACTCCTTTCCCTTCTCTTCCCCACAACAGACACCCTGTGAGGTAGGTGGGGCTGAGAGAGCTCTGACAGAAACTGCTCTTTTTCAAGAACAGCTCTTATCAGAGCTACAGCTTGCCCAAGGTCATCCACCCAGGTGCAAGTGGAGGAGTAGGGAATCAAACCCGGTTCTACAAGATTAGAGTCCATGCATTTTTTGTCAGAAGATTCACAAGTTCACATTTGATTTTTTTTCAGAACTCTTGAATGTATGCCATCTGGACCTGGTAATTTGTCAGTTTCTTATTTGTGCATCAGGCATAAGGCCTCCTCTCTCATCATCTCAATCCGGCTAAGGTCTTTCTTCACCCCTCCTGAAATCAGCGGTTCTGAAGTGGGCAAGCACCTCCCATCTTCCACAGTGAAGACAGCGGCCAAAAATGCATTCAGCTTCTCTGCCATTTCCCTGTCATCCTTCAGTAATCCTTTTACCCCTCGGTTATCCAATGGCCCCACTGCCTCCCTGGCTGGTGTTCTGCTTCTAATGCATTTGAAGAAATTTTTATTGTTGGTCTTTATGTTTTTTGCAATATGTTCCTCATAGTCCCTTTTTTCCTGTCTGATCACTGACTTGCATTTTATTTGCCACAGCCTCCGAGCCCTTTTATTTACCTCACTCAGACTAGCCTTCCACCTCTTAAAGGAATCCTTCTTACATTTTACTGCTTCCATTAGTTTGTTCATTAACCATGAAGACCTTTTTTATACCTATTCGTACCTTTCCTAACCTGCGGTATACACTGTATCTGAGCTTCCAGTATTGTAGTTTTACACAGCCTCCAAGCTTCCTAAAGGGATTTGACCCTCCTTGACTTTCCTTTCGGTTTCTTTTTCACAAGCCTCCTCATTTGAGAGAAGTTACCCCTTTTCTAAAATTGAATGTGACTGGACAGAGAAGGAAAGGGGGCTTTTTGTGTGTGTTCTCTAGCTCGCCCCCTTTTTCTTCTCTGCAATTTAATTTAAATTTCTCTGCTTTCTTCCTTGTCCAACTTTTCCATTTGTTTTAAAGCTGTTCCGACTTTCCTCTTGAAAGATGGTAGCATTCCCTGACTACTGGTTTAAAAATTACAGGACCGAAAACAGGGAGGTGTAGTTGTTTGTGTTAAGTCGCTCGCTTAACAAAGAAGTTGGAGAGTGATTCAGCACGAACTCAACTTTATTCTTCCACTCGAACACAACTCCAACACAGATCAACATCTGATAGTCAGAACAGCCTTTACATTGCAGCTGTCCTGCTTTTAAACATTCCCGGATAATGTAGCCACACCCACTGTACAAATACCAACCAATAAGGTTGTTCACATAAGGACCAATTATGGATGTTCCCGCTCAGGGAGCTTGTTAGAAGGTGATTGGTTAGGTGCATCCTGGGCTAGTAACACGATTGGATGGATTTGGATCCTAGCCCAGGACGAAGCTTTACATTACATTCCAATTAGATGTTTCACGACGTATCATGCATTCAAGGCAGCTTTGAACACACTACAGTTTGGAATTCAGTGTAATTTAGAGGGGGTTGCACAGCTTTTGACTGGGCAAGCTGAAGGGCAGAATGCTGCAGGGACAAAGCCAAATCTTTGCCACTGTTCAATCACATATCCATGTATTATATTTTTATAGCCGTCTCTTATTTGCTTAGCCACTTTATTCGTGTACGTTCTACATTGTGCTCTCATAAACCAGGGTAATTTGTTTTATTTACACTTGTTAGCCTGCGTTTTCTTACTAGTTAAGCCTTAAGAGCATACAATAAAAACATAAGAGACACCAATGTTGGATCAGGCCAAAGGCCCATCCAGTCCAACACTCTGTATCACACAGTGGCCAGAAATACCAGGTGCCATCAGGAGCAGTGCCAGTGGGGCCAGGACATTAGAAGCCCTCCCACTGTTGACCCCCCCCAAGCACCAAGAAGACAGAGCATCACTTGCCCCAGAGTCCCTATCTATACCTTGTGGCCAGTGTTCCCTCTAAGCTGAGTTAGTGTGAGCTAGCTCACGGTTTTGTAGCCTCCGGCTCACAGATTTTTGTCTCCGCTCAGGAAGGATGGCTCCAGTGCAAACTAATTTATGCAGCAGCCAAATTGCTCACTCACAACTTTAATGCCAGCAGCTCACAAAGTAGAATTTTTGCTCACAAGACTCCACAGCTTAGAGGGAACATTGCTTGTGGCTAATAGCCACTGATGGCTCCATATGCTTATCTAATTCCCTTTTGAAGCACTCACTGGAGTGCTAAAGGTGCTATGCCAGAAAGCACTGGGAGATAAAGCAAACTGTTTTCCACTGGGAGTTTATGTATTTCCCTAGGGCACGGCGAAACAGATGCACAAGTTTACTTTCCTAGACAGGCATGAAAAACACAAGTCAATAGACTTGTATTTTCCTCTCAGTTTCTGGCATATGCAAAAAAGCTGTCTGAAACAGTTGCCCTCTCCTTCAAGTTCTTCCAGATACTCTGAGGAGAGGCTACACCTCTCCTTCAAGTTCTTCCAGATACTCTATATATAATCCACAGTTTATTCCTGCACTACCTCCCACATCCCACTTTTTGCCTTGCTTACCTTCTACTGTGAATTTGTAAGCAGCACAGGCTGTGGCCAGGTTCAACCCTGACAGTCTGCTGTTGTTGGGAGACCACCTCTGAGCTCCCGCACAATTTTATGACCCCAATTCTCACACCAGTGATCTTGCCTCCTTACACTGCTGTTGGCTGTGCTGTTCTGCTCTTCCTACTTTCCCACAAGTGTACCGTAACCCCTGTTTTGCCTTTGTGATTCCTCCTCCTCCCATAGACTCCAGTCCATAAGACGCTGCAGCAGTGGAGGATGCCCTGCCGATGGTCACTGGTCACCTTCCCCCCCCCATTTCCAAACACTATCTGAACAACTGGGCATATAATTTAAAAAATTGATACAATATGATTTCACTGAAAGAGAAGCTGGTCACTCTCTTTAACCCAGACCATCTCCCCAGTAGACAGCCAATCTCAACTACTGGAACTTTTCATGCAAAAGGGACAACTTGTGGTGATAATCGAGTGGTAAGTAAACAAACAGTAGCAAGTTTAAAGACTTATCTATTTATTCAGTTCAACCAAATTACATTGGAATGAAAGCATATTTTCAGACCTGGTGTAGGATAATGGTTAAGTCTCCATTCAACTCTGCTGAGCCATGAACTTGCTTACTTTTGCCGACCTGCTTTCTCTCCGCCTCAGTTCTATCCACTTCTTTATTGATAACAGAAAGGTAATAACACTAGCTTCCGTGCACCTTGGTGTTTAGTCATGCCAGCCACATGACCACGGAAATGACTTCGGACAGCGCTGGCTCTTCGGCTTTGAAACGGAGATGAGCACTGCAACCTTAGAGTCGGACTCGACTGGCTTTCAAGCAAGGGGACCTTTACCTTTACTTTACCTTTACATTAATAGGTCCACTTACCAAACCTTGTTATGAAATAAGAAGTTGTTTACCTGATTACCACATCATAGGAATCAATTGTCTCTCCTAGGCTCTTGTTTCGAAGGACACCTCCATTGCCAACAACAACACATTTTTTGCAAGGGGAACTGCTGAAACAAGGAGATAAGAAATGATCGAAGTCTTGAGTGTGGGAGTACATGACCTTGGGGGGAAATTAAATAAAGTCCACTAACAGCATTGCTAGCATGAATACATGAAGCAGACAGGCTGACAAGAGATGAAAGAGGTAACATTTTACAGATGGAGACAATAACCAGTCTGTTGCTGGAGATAAAGACTGCTGGATACAGGCTGCATTTTTAAGGAATTAAGCTTAAGTTTCTTTGTCAAGGGTATATTTGGGAGCCAGACTACACATTACACAAAGCCCTGCTGCGGATATTTTGCTTTCAATTGCAATTTCTGAAACTGTTTTTCAAGCTTCAAAAAAAAACCAAAAAAAACCCCATTGAACCAAAAAGCTTCATGCACTGGAACTGGAGCCTCACTGTGTATAGAGTTAGAAAAATGGCTTCAGACTATATTTCACTTTAGGGGCTGTGGACACACAGTTAAGAACTAAGTTATATAACTGTGGCCCCTCATCCTTTGGATGCTCCAAAATATATAAGCATTTGTATAGAGTGTCCCTCTCAGGCAATATAGCGAGCCTTAATTTAGCTAGCCCAGACAGACTCTCTTTAATTCTTGTAGGTGTCTATTTGTAAGCCATCTTCTCACTCCTTTCTGGATGGATGGGTGGCTATTAATAAAAATCACACCTCATATATTTAGGCTTAGATGCCTCTTCCTGTACACAGCTTGTGATATAAAATCCACTTCTCCATGCTGCAATTCCACACTTGCAGGGAGCCAAGTATAAACATCATAGCCACAAACTGTTACTTTTTTGTATTAGTGTTGATTGGTAATTCATGTGATTTTAACATTTGTTGTTAATTGCATTGGACATCTTAGTTGAAATATTATTAATATCTTAATAAACAGAACAGTTTGTGGACAAACAGTGATGGGCAGGGGAAAAGCAAACCACATCAGTCAATTAATCTAGTCAATTTAATGGTTTGCCCTAAGAGCCATAAGGTAGGTGGTTTGTCCTAAAGAGCATGTGGCCATAGCAGAGCACCTGCTTTGCATGATGAAGGGCTCAGCTTTAAGACTATAGAATGACCAAGAACATGACTTCCTATATGGAAACTGGGCAACTAAGCAAAAGTATAAGTTAGGCTTTTAAATACAAGAATTGGAGTTGAAAGAATGATTCAGGTGAGTAGCTGTGTTGGTCTGAAGCAGCAGAACAAAGTTTGAGTCTAGTGGCACCTTTAAGGCCAAGTTTTATTCAAGGTATAAGCATTTGTATGCACACACACACTGAAAAAATGTGCATGCACACAAAAGTTTATACCTTGAATAAAACTTAGTTGGTCTTAAAGGTGCCACTGGACATGAACTTTGTTCAGTTGGAAGCATAATATCTATTAAATAGCAAATTTTCCTTTTATAAAACCCAAGTGTGACCTAGGTGTTAATCTGGTTTTGTCAACTTGCCAAACCCTAAAGAGTCCCTCAGCTGGTTTATTCCAGGTTCAGCCATAATGAACAAAATGGATCCTATTCAGTGGGAAAAGTCTGCCTCTGCAGCTTTCCTAAAACAGCTGTGAAAGCAGCTGTGAACTGTGTCAGGGACCCTGGATGAAAACATGGATGACATCAGTAGCAAGGCTGCGGCACACCTCTAGTAAACCCTGAGCTCAGTGATAAAGAGGGCACCTGATTAAGTGCAAAATACTGGGCACATTGTCCCCCAAAGTAAAATAGGGTAAAAGGAAAAACAAATATGGAAAAATTGTCCCTGTGCTTCTGTCCCTACCCTCAGATCAGGGGGAAAGTACAGCTGGTATTGTATAGGTGTTGAGGATGGGCTCATAAATAAAGTAAATAACGGAGGACTATAAAGTAAATCAATTTCCTTGTTCCAGGGGCCAATCCTCTGTCAGCTACCTATAGAAACTGCTTCTGAACCTATAGGACCTAACTTTAAAGTTGGTAGATTGGTAGACTTAGGAGGGCAGAGTGCTAGAAACAGAACTGAACGTACTTGACTATTACACCTCAAGCACTCTGTGGATGGGACTTTTTCAATTTTTGCAATTCTGTCTGGTATTAAATACCATATGTATTTAATATGTTTTCTCTTATACTTATGTACAGAGAACCTTTCATAATGTCCTTGAGCAGGTTAAGCCTTGCATCTCTTGAGATGTTAATTAACAAATCAGTCCTGATTCTATCCAAGGTCTAAACATTCCCCTACATGTTCTTAAGCTTCCTCAACTCCTGTAGTGAAGATCCCTTCCTCAATCTCCCACCATGTATGCTGAGGTCCATTATATTTCTCCTACAACCTAGCAGCTCCTCAAAGGCACCTACTGGTTGGACAAATCAAGCCTCTGAGGTTCTTTTAGTTCTTCAGATTTCTGTAACTGGCATGCCCAGACTGTATTATAAGCAAAGGAATAATTCAGGGGTTACTATTATTTTCAGAAACGGACAAATGAACAATGTGCTGTATGTACAAACCATTTCTGTGCAAATTTCACTTGATGTTTCACTAGCCAACATAAATATACAAGATTTAACATGCATATTTGTGGTGAAGCACAGTATTCTTACGTTTGTATTGTTGAGAAACACATTATTTGTCTGGGGTTGCACTGTAAGTTGCGAAAAGCAGACAAGAGCAAATACTATATGGCAGCTTCTCAAAGCAAATAGTAATGGTTGGAATGCAGCATGTAATCTATCTGGGCCACAACTTACACCACAAAGACACAACCTTCTTCATATCAATTCCCTAGTAACAGCAAAACAATGCTGCATTGGCTTTTGCTGTGCTTAACCCCTTCATTTCACTCCAGAGCACTTTTTCTTCCTGATCCACCAGTGGAATTTGGATATATATTTTCCTCTGAAGTTGAATTTTAACGTAAATTAACCTTGTCTGTATTATAAATTGAGCCTTTTTTACATAGATGCATAAATAGGTTCTTTGTTCAAAGCCTGCAACTCAAGAATAACCTAACAGGTTTTGCTAAAAACAAATAATTTCTTCTGCATAAAACGTATTAGTGAAGTCAGCATCAATCTGCATGTGCAATTCAGCTGAACTCTGCAATGAGCAATTCTGTTATCATAAATCACATTTTTAATCAGTGTACTGATCCCAGCTAAAATAGTGAAAGTTGCACCAACCCCAAAGACACTGCATACCAATTCATAAATTAATTAAGACAAACCACCTCACCCATCATCTTCACCAAACAGCTCACAGTTCTGCAGTCTTGAAAGTGCCAGTTGAAAATACCTTTCTGTAAAATACATTTAAAAACATTTTAAACTATTAAAACTAGCACTTTGTTGACAAGAGTCAACAAAACTTCCTTGACTGCATTTACTTAAGTACAGAGGGTTGAAAGCAATTCAGAACCCAGTGTTGGGATTTTTCTTCCTTTTTCACAGCTAACAGGAAAGTCTGCCTGAGGCCATTTACGCTGAGTCTACTACACTGTATAGAAACAAACCCTTACTGACCCATGGTCTGGCAATAATAATTTGAACACCAGAATGAATGCAAAATTATAGAGCCTCCCATGATTTCATATTAATTGATGGAAAGGTCTAGAAAAAGAACTGAAAGGTCTGGAAGGAGAACTGAGAAGCAAGATATGATTTTGCACACACCGAGGGCTGCTGAGCATTTTCTTTAATGTATTTCTGACAGATATTCTCCAAATATGCCTGGAGTCAACTCTGCATTACTTTTGCAAAAATGCAATTCATGCCCATCCCTAGACGTAAGCCAAGCAGAAACCCACAAAGATTTGCAGGTGAATTTCCCTCTCCTCCACTGTTACCTCTTCCTTCCTTGAGAGCCCCCACAGCGTCTCCCCATTTCTTGTCTCCTCTGCTTCCCATCCACCAGCCAACTTACCTTTATCTTCTCCAGATCTTCAAGTTTCTGTCTACCCTCCCCCTGGCACCCTTTACTCAAGGAAAACTGTGTTCTAATTGCACCATGCCAGTTGTCAGAGTGCGCCCAGTTGCACAATGGGGAACCTTCAAGGATTTGCAAAGGGCACCCATTTTTCCTGGACTCAACTTCCCCACACTATTTCCTCTTTCCTTTCACCTGGCACCCCCATATCCTCAACCTTCTTTGCTTCCTTTGTCTTTCCCACCTCGCCACCAACCTTTTATCTACCCCTACATCTTCAGCTGTATTTTTTTATTTATTAACGTCATCTATAGCCCATCTTTCAAAACACTTTACTTCATTCTCCTCTCCTCTCCTCTACTCTATTTTATCCTCAGAACAACCCTGTAAGCCAGGGGTGTCAAACATGCGGCCCGGGGGCTGAATCAGGCCCCCAGAGGGCTTCTATCAGGCCCGCAGTGAAACTGGCTGTCTTCTGCTTCTTCTTCCAGTTCTGCTGCTGCAGCATCATTGTAGGTTTGCAGCTTACAGATACACACCTGAACAACATACTCAAGATTCCAATAGCACAGACATTTTGATGCAATAATTCAGAGCAAGAGGTGTCAGTTATCAGACACTGTTAAATAAACAAAATATTGCAAGAGTGCTAATGTTTTAAGCATATTTTTATTTTAAGTGAAAAAAAATCCTTTGTGTTTGTGTCCTTTATGAAGTTTATATCTCCACTACCTGGCATTACATTTTATGACACACATGGCCTGGCCCAACAAGGTCTCATTTATGTCAGATCTGGCCCGCATAATAAATGAGTTCGACACCCCTGCTGTAAGCAGTGGCAGATGGGGAGTGAAAAACCCTGGGAAAGGGCCCCTCCCCCAGCCTGCCCTGGCCTCACCCCCAAAGGAGAGAGGGAGAGTGGAAGAGGTAGTCTGCATAACCCTGAACCTCCATCCAAAAAAGGGGAGGAAAGTACGGAAAAGAGGCAGCCTGCCTAACCAACTGGCCAGGTACTGCTTTTCTCATCTCAAGCAGGTCTTAGGTAGATCAGGCACTGCTTCCCTCATCTTGTGTGGGCCAAACACTGCTTCCCTTGCCTTGCACAGGACTGGCACCCGTGTCTACCTCACCTCACATGGGCTAAACCAGGAGTCACCACAACCCCCGTCTCACCTCTCGTGAGGCTTCTGACAGGCCAGGCTGTCTCTCCAACCTTGCCTAAGGCTGGCTGGATGCTGCGTCCCTCACCTTGTGTGTTTCAGGTTTGGCTTTTCTATCAGAGGGCTGGCTGGGGGGTGGTGGAGGCCAATGGCCCACTGGGAGGTTCCAGGTTGCTCTTAATGTTCAGTCTTGGACAGCCCTGCCTGTGAGGTATGTTAGGCTGAGAATGTGTAACTGGCCCAAAGTTTCCAGTGCAGAATGGGAATTCAAGGTCCTAGTATGAAACTTTAACCACAACACCACATTGGCTTTTGTGAGATGGATACTCCTGAAAAGTAAGAAGCAGTCAGACCTAGGTGAGTCATTCAAGTTGTGTGGTATTAAGTTACCCAGTGGTTCCTGCCAGTCTTAACCCTTCGCTCAAAGGCCATTTTTTAAAGCTACGGGTACTCCTTTTATCACTTGGGTTTTTTTTAACCCTCCTCCCAATATTTTTTTAAGATTTCAGATTTTTCTGCAAACCTGGGGCATTTTTCAGGTTTGTAGAAAGATCTGTCTTGTCCTTTCATGGGTCTAATATGTGGATTTAAGTATCCTCAGTTTTGGCCAACTTGGCTATTAGAATATAGGTAAGGCCAATTTCAAATATCACATATAAAGTGCAGAAATCAGATTCTGTATCCTCTAATTCATTTCCTAAATTTCTGCTTAGTTTTCTTCTGCGCTAATCTGTAACACTTTCAAAAAACTCTGCACACCTTAATAGAAATGAAACATAACTTTATACATAAAGTTGCATATAACAATTACTAACCTGTTTTCTTTACTCCATAAGGTAATTCAATCCTGTGACTTCCATGGAACTCTGACACTTCCAGAAAATTTTCAGCACACAGGAAGGGATATAGTTTATTTATACTTACAAAAGAAAAAGGGAAATAAAGTTAGTAACTATTTTTACCAAACATCTATATGACATGTGTAGACAGGTATATCAGTTGGTTAACTATCACAGGGCTTAAATAGACATCAGCAACCATTGGTTTCACTATACACAAAGTAAAAAACAGGAACAGTCCATAGGGAAGAACAAAACTTAAACTAGCAGTAGTGTAGGTTAAAATGAATATTATTGTACTAATTCACAAAAAGAAACTCTAAGGATCTAAAGTTGCCAAAACTTATTCAATTTAAAAGAAAAAAATATGAATAATTAGAATCTGTAATAAAAACCTCTTCTTCCTTAGGTCCTCTTGCCTTCAAAGGAGGGAATGTTCTCAAAAATATAAGTTATGAGGCTTCTTGTGCCGTCTCAGGCCAACTTTGTAATCAAGAGAAACTCAGTCTTGATTTAAACATGACACTAGCAAGACAAGGTTTCCCTTGGCCCCTCTGCATAGGGTCAATTTCTCATTTAAACTAAGGACCTGCCCATGCTCAGTTTTCACAGCAGGCATCTGTGGCCCTTGTGGGTAATTGTACTGGTATGCTAAGTAAGCATCCTCAGCTGTTATTCAAAGAACACAGAACCATTTAAATGAGATGTTAAGGTCATGCAAAATTATATGGTGAAGCTCTATGTCTCATGAGTACCATCTTTAAATCTGGACCAAGTTTCCAGGATCTGAGGTAGATTACTATATAAGAATACATGCTAAAATGTTCAAGCAATATTAAACTAAAGGAAATATGTACTGAAAGCCAATAAAAACTTAACACTAGCACAAAAAGTAATGCTTAGATATGCAATCCCACAAATGATACAACAACAGCATATTTTTCCCCATGTTGCACAATTCTCCTTCACATCCCAGATTGGGGGAAGGAAGAGAATTAACTCCACTGAGCATAGGAATGAATGAGGACCCATATAATTAACAGATTTAGGCCTTATGTGATGAGGTGGAGGTGGAGGTGCGGGTGGGGGTGGGACAACCTCACAAACATAATCATGATATTTGGGGATATGCACTGCCTGCCAAACTAGTGTCACCATAATCTTCAAGTGCACTTTGTGGGCAGGTTCTGCCAATTAGGGTTCTCATATCCGACTGATAGAAAGAGCTAAATCTTTTCACAAGTGAAGCTAAAAACCTCCTAGAAAGTGTCCCTTGCCATGTCAGCTAATGCAGAATAGAAACCAGATGATAACCATTTCCAAACATGCATTCAGCCCAATGCAAACTTTACATTCTAGTGCAAAATATGCAAAATAAATAAATAAAAAATTAAAAGACAGTTACCACTTGTGAAAATGGCTGCAAATTTTAATCGTATAGCTGCCTAAAATGTTTGCTAATACAAATGTATCCCTGCAAACTATAAGCTAGTTGGTATCTCACAGATAGTTTCAATACTGAGGCTGCTTTTGACATTCAACTTAATCATGGCTAAAATAAAACAATGCAAGAACCTAGCTTGTGGTGGGCTCATATGCATGCCTGGCTCCTTCCTCTTCCCTTCTCGTGTGGAGTGTGATGAAGGAATGGCCGTTTAAGATTAACTCTGGTTACCTGTGATGGGTGAATGCAGGTGTGTAACTTAACCAAAATTAGTTAATCCACCCCCAAGCTGGGATTCTTTAGGATCCCAGTAGAAAAGAGTAAGAGTCCAGTAGCACCTTAAAGAGTAACACAATTTGTGATAGGGTATGAGCTTTCATGAGCCACTGCTTACTTCTTCAGATACTTTAGTATCCCAGTTAGGCAAAGAAAAACTAACTCCAGTTAACTCAAGGTATGAACTTTTTCAAATACATTGGAATAAACATGAAAGCGCATACCTTAAATACACATGAAAAGTATAAACCTTTGTTGGTCTTAAAGGTGCCACTGGACTCAACATTTGTTCTACTGCTTCAGACCAACATGGCTGCCCACCTGGATCCAGTTAGTTTTGAGATTTGAGACATTGAGATTTGTAAGTCATAAAAACTTAAGAGATGCCAATGTTGGATCAGGCCAAAGGCCCATCCAGTCCAACACTCTGTGTCACACAGTGGCCAAAAATACCAGGTGCTATCAGGAGGTCCACCTGTGGGTCCAGGACATTAGAAGCCCTCCCACTGTTGACCCCCCCCCAAGTCACTAGTGTCCAAAGCTAGTCTTAAACAGGTCCTTCAACAAGTGCCACATAAAAAGGAAAGGAAAGGCAGAGGAGCCAGGCATGTCAGCGACCTCATCACAAGCCACATTTGTACACATTTTTATTTAACTGCAGCTAAACTGGTAGTCTGAATGTAGCCTTGGTATCCTTTCTTTTATGCAATACTCAAGTTTTTGTGATTGCAATGCCACACTAATAAAAGAGCTGCATTTTTTGTTCTTGTGGAAAAGTTTGTCATTTGACATCCTCTGGTTGCACTTAACTTGTGTATCTGCATTAGTATGTCTGAACTGGTGATAGGCATTTCCTTACACTTATTTCTTGCACCTGCTCCTACTCATACTTGCTTTCCTTCCATAACCTGTGCATTTGTAAACTCTGGAATAAACTACTGTGACAGTATTCATGAGTTGCACCAAGCATTGTTGATGAGTTGCAATTACCAAGCTATTTTCAAAGGCAGCCCTTTTTATCTGAAGGAACATCTCTGAAATGTCATGCCTTGAGACAGGAGAAGGAGATTGGATTTATACTCCGCCCTTCACTACCCAAGGGAGTCTCAGAGTGGCTTACAAACTCCTTCCCCTTCCCCTCCCCACAACAGACACCCTGTGAGGTAGGTGGGGCTGAGAGAGCTCTGACAGAAACGGCTCTTTTTCAAGAACAGCTGTGCCAGAACTATGGCTTGCCCAAGGTCATCCAGCAGGTGCAAGTGGAGGAGTGGGGAATCAAACCTGGTTCTCCCAGATTAGAGTCCACACATTTAACCACTACACCAAACTGGCTCTCTGGATACAGAGGCTCTTTTACAGATGCTCTGCCGGCAGATAGCAAGTTCATGACGAACTTTTCCAGTTGTGGAACTCCTCCCTGGTCATCCTCCTTGGCAAAGTTTTCAGGTTAAAACCATTTTATTTCAGAGGGCTTTTTATTTAAATTGATGGAATTTTAATCTGGAGAATACATGAGTTGTGTTCAGAGGTACTTGTGTTCAGAGGTACTTGGGAGAGCCGAAGGCATTTCCACTTGCCCAAGGGTGTGGGGGTCTGCTGTCTCCCACTCAAGCTGCAGCTTGCAAACTGGTCATCTGGTCCTTAGGAACAACATTTGGGGTGCCAGGGGAGATGCAAAGACATATTCTACAGGTGGAGCTCTTTGTCATTTTATGCTTAGTTCTGTATTGTAGGCCATAATAAATAATGAACAGTAAATAAATAAATGATTTTCAAAACCAGTTCAGACAAAGTTAGGGTCCTTTAACATCCATGCATCAGAGTGACTATATAACACGAACCACTTTCAGCATCTTTCATTATTTATTTTATTTTACAAAATGTACATCCTACCAAGGTGGCTAACAAATTAAAACATGTACGGTATCTTCAACACTCCTTTCTCCTTCCAACTTACTTTAGTAAGGTTGAAATATTCGATCTGAAAGCACAAGTTATTAGTTCTTCCTTTCTTTCTACATCTATATGGGGAAACCTGGGGGGGAGAATAAAAGAAGAATATTTACACAATTAGACAGGACTCAGTGAATTTCAGAAGTTAGTAAAACCTGCCATAAAACTATGGACTTGGCATTCAGTTATCACATGCATGCTAAGAACAGACAGATGCTTCTACTGGATATCCATTTACCATACAGAACAAATAAGATTAATTTCACTCATATACCATATAAAATGAGTTTGCACTAATGACTTTATATAGGGAAAATGTACTACTATGCAGCATTTTATTATGACACATATTTACAATACTTAGATTTTTTGCTTTCATATTCCTTCTTAAGCAATATTAAACATATAATAAAATCTAAAAGAAATGTTCTAATCCCTTTCTTACCATGGACAAAACAAAACAGGAGACCAATGGCACCTTAAAGATTAACAAGATTTATTCCAGCATGAGCCTTCCTGAGCTAGAGTTGACATCATTGCATGCATAAAATATTAGCCTTTATACCAAAAGCTGCAAACAATAGAAAGGTGGTGTGGGAAAAGATATTATAAAAATACACCAGTTTAAAACAAGATCCAGCTGAAAGAGTAATTATAAAATAAGAATAGTTGACTGCTGATTTTAATCTGTGACTTTATATTGTTTTAATCTGTTATAAATCACCCAGAGCCTTGTGAACTCAGGGATCCAGAAATTTAATGAATGAATAAATAAATCATCTCCTTTCAGAGCAGGTAGGGGCAAACAGTTGGCAAATGAGCAAGGCAAGATAAACATAAAATCTGATCTAGGAAAGTTCAAGGTGAAACTTGATAAGCAAGTACAATGAAGAAGTCATGGATGCATACTGAACTAGTTAACATCTGTTAAGAATGGGCTCCACAAGATGTTAGGAAGCCCTTGTTAGGACCTGAGGAGCAGACCGTATTGAACCCGAAGAACTGCTGGTCTTTAAGCTGTATCTGGACTCTTATTTTATTCTCCTATTAAAGATTAACACAGCTACCCATCTGGAGAGTTTTAGTCGGGTAGCTGTGTTAGTACGTAGCAGTAGAACAAAATTCAAGGTAAAAAAAGAAGGGGACAGCAAAGGACGAGATGGTTAGACAGTGTTATCGATGCAATGAACATTAAATTAAGCAAACTCTGGAGGATGGCGGGAGACAGGAGGGCCTGGTGTCATGTGCGACTGAACAGCAACAAAGTAAAACAAAATTCAAGTCCAATAGCACTTTACAGACCAACAGAATTTTCCAGCCTTCTTCCCTTTGGCTCACAGAAGCTTATACCCTGGAAAATGATCTTGGTCTCTAAGATGCTGGTGGATTCAAATTTTGTTGTACTCATCTGGAATTACTACCATGGGCAAGCACTTTTCCCCTACAGAAATGTGAAATCACCTGTTTACTTTGTGTGGGATGCAAAGTCCTTCTTTCGTGTGCAGCAGCATACTTCCATTTGACACAAGAGGACAGTATGCTGGGGGCAGGGGATACCCCAACTCCCTTGTCTTGCTTTTCAGAAAGCGTAGGCAACTCTTGCAAGAAAGAGGTGATAGGAAAAAACAGTTTCATGAGCAGAGAGGAGCTTACGGTTCTCTGAAGCCAATAAATTTCCATAGGAGATGCAAGTTTCCTTTTTTCACATCAGCTTTTAATTTTTTTTCTTTTATGCATCCTGTTGTGAAATATCTCTTATTTATTCACAAAATTATACCCTGCCCTTTTACCATGATCAGGGCCAACAGACTAAAAACATACACACTAAAAACATCTTAGAAACCATTAAAACAAAACAAAACACATTGTTAAAATACTTAAAACCAAGCTAAAATATGCATACAGTACAATAAAATACATATGCATAAAAACAACCATTAAAACAGAGGGCAGGAAAGAGGGACAATTGAGGGAACACCAGACAAGGCAAAGAAGAGTCTTCACCAGCTAGCAGAAGATGGCAACAGAAAGAAACAGGCAAGTCTCTCTGGGGGCAGAATTCCAGAGTTTTGGTGCTACTATTTAGAAGGCTCTCTCCTGGGTTGTCAGCTGCCTAATCTATTGATATTTTTCTCTTAGGATTTTACTCCTAGGATTGTCAATATGTGTAAACTGCCTCACAAATGTGGTATATAAATAAAACAAATATTTTAATCTATAATAAATCTCCAGAACAATTGCAAAACAGCTCACTTTATTTTTCAATCAAAGTTTAATTAACGGCTTTTGCCAGTTTAAAATACAAAAAATAAAACTAAATAAACACATAAGATTAAAATAGTGAACTATAAAATAAAATTGTCCAAGGTTATAACATATGAATTATGGATTAAGATTAAGATTCATCTTCTCTCTACATATTACAAGACAGGCTGCCCAAAACCTAGCAGCAGTGAGTCCATGTACGATGAAATGTTGAATCCAGTCCAGGCTAAAAATGTAAATTTTACTCTGGATTTCGAAGAAGAATTTCATGCGAGGCTCCTCATACCAACAGCACTGCAGTAGGACATGTTGTAGAGTTTCTACTTCAAGCACGCCACAAGGGCAAAAACGCTGAGCAAAGGGGATTTTATTAAATCTGCCCTCTAAAATCATAGATGGCAGGGAAGCACTCCTTGCTAAGGAAAAAGCCCTTGTTTGCTTGGGATTCTCAATGTGGAATAAATACGACACTGGAGCTGGATTATCTCTGAGGGGCCCAATACATGTAAATGGGGGGAGCGTGGCCAAGACATCCTGTTGGTCTTGATCAAGGAGTTTTTGTCTTGCCATTTTAAATGCCTGTTCATTATTTAAAAGTAGGAGATCCTGGGAAGAAAGGCCCACTGATTGTAATTTCTGATGAATAGCTTTCAACCATCTAGAGTGGAAGCCATCAGTTATAATGCCATAGGTTACCTCCTGAGGGTGTGAGTTTAGTTTAAGTCAGAATTTTAAGGATACTAGGGTAATCCTAGTTTCCATTTTAATTACTTATTTTTGGTTTGGTGTTTATCTGAGTGTTTCTACAATACATCTGGTTCCCATCTCCTTCAAAGACCTCTATTATAGAACTGAAACTTGTGTTAAAAACAGAAACTGTTTTTGAGAACTCAGCCAACTTTCAAACAAGTTTAAGAAATCTCAAAGAAAAGGATTTGCCTTATCAACAACATTTCATTTACTTTTCTAAATGACTTTCTTCATTGCATTCATTCCTAAATGCCCTGTGATCAGGAGACTGGGAAAACCCAAAGGGCTTGTGTGGTCTCCCCCCACACACACTGCATGCAAATTCAACCCCTCACATACACACACATACATTGGAGCTAACCAGTGGTTTTGCTTACCACTGTTAGCTCAAACTAAGTTTAGAAACTCCCCTCTAACCACAATTGAAAACTTGTTAACCACGATTAAGACAAAAAGACAACAGAATTGTGGTGAACTAAGCTGCACAATTGTTCACTAAATAAAACGAATAGCAAGGACAAATTTGCACAAGGGAGTGGGGAAGGGTGGATCCAGCATGGTCTGAAAGTACATGTGCCTGGCCTCTAGATCTGTATCAGAATGGGAGAACACTTGTATGTCGCTTTGAGTTGAAATGAGTAATAAATTCAGCAGCATCAGGTCTGAACCAGCTTTAATGATTCTTAAACAGTGGTCAGAAAGATTGTGA
The DNA here is from genome assembly GCF_001447785.1 of Gekko japonicus. Lineage (NCBI taxonomy): Eukaryota > Metazoa > Chordata > Lepidosauria > Squamata > Gekkonidae > Gekko > Gekko japonicus. The sequence goes on from NW_015160216.1 coordinate 1,464,861, forward strand.
TGAAAAAACACTGGCAAATCAGTGAATCCTGTATAACTCTGATCAGAGCAGATAATAAACAAGATGACAGAAAGATAATTAACAATATAAGGATATAGTCAACCCAAATTGTTTCAGAGTGGGGTAAGATGTTCTCCCTTCTCTCGAGTAGAAGGACACTACTCTGAGCAAAATCTGCAAGTGCCACCCTGAAAATGGGCAAAATCAACAACTGCCCATACACACACCTTCTCTGCTGTGGCCCACACCTTATGGAATGGCCTGTCTGAGGGGGCCAGGAAGGCTCCCACTTTCCTGATTTTTCTGCAAGCTATGCAAAACTGAATTATTTAAGAGAGCTTTTCTATGTAGGCAACAGAGCTGCAATGTACTAAATGATTCACAAAGTTACTTGGATAAATTATTAGGGACTGTGGACTATACTGCAGTGTTTAGCTTACTGAAACTAAGATCCTACTAAGTAATTTTTGTATCATTTAATGTGTCGTGTTAAGACTTATGCTTTGCTTCAGTTCTGTTTTTTTGGTTTCTGATTTGTTCTAAAGGCTTAATCCTATTGTATTGTTTCATAGAATACCCCATCCTGCTGATTGTACTGATTCACTCTGTGTAATCCATCCTGAGTCCAAGTGAGAACGATGGACTATAAATGACATAAATAAATATATAAATAAAACCAAGCCCAATGTTCCTTTCTTAGTCTGAGGGGGACGGCATCTTAGTACGGGATAAACAGCAGCAGTTGCTCTCATGGCTGACATATTCAGATTGAATGACTAGTAGGAAGGCTTGAAAGTCCTTCAAAGGGCTTTCCAGTCAGCAAGTACAGTACTGGAAAGTCTTGCGGTTTCCCCCCAAAAAAACAACCCCACCCACACAAAAATACCAGGCCTCACTACCACAAATCTATGAATTGCTGCCAAGTAATAAAAAATTGACCATGTATTCTCCAAACAGCCTGAGTAACAAAGTATAAAATGTATAAGGCTGAAAAAGACAAAAGAGCCCCGGAGGAAATTGGAAGATTTGCCTCCACTTACCGTGAAGCTTCCTTCTCGGTGGTCCAGAGTGGAGCAATCCTTTGGACTTCAAACTCCTGGGTTAGCTCCACCCTCCTCCGAAGGCAGGGCCGGCAGAGTCTTGAGGCACAGAGAGGGAGGGGCTTGTCCCTCAGATTCCCAGTCGAATTCCAAGCCCCTGTCCCCAAACTGTGAAAAATAACTGACAAGAACTGCTCCCAACGGGGAAGCTACTCTGACAATAACAATATACAGGATAACAATATGACAGTCACTAAGGAACGGGGAACCAACCCCTAATCCCCTAGAACTCCCCATGTCTGTCAGACCCCTATACAGCGAGGAAGCGGACCCCAAAGAACAAAAACGGGTGGGAAGGACTGCTCCACTCTGGACCACCAAGAAGGAAGCTTCACGGTAAGTGGAGACAAATCTTCCATTCTCCGGTGCTCCAGGAGTGGAGCAGTCCTTTGGACTCCAAACTCCTGGGATGTATCAAAGCAGTGCCCTCC
>NW_015160216.1:1468131-1474956 GCF_001447785.1 Gekko japonicus
AAAAATATATTTTATTAACTTTAAATATACAATTATATTAAATTTTCAATATACAGTATTTTTCAAATAACAATATCATAACAAACATTAACTAAACAGTATAACATATAACTAACCATAATAAAACTTAACATAGGTCTATCATTTTTTAAAGATGTCCTCTGATATTTCCTTTTGTAGACTTAAAAATTCCAAAATTGGTAACCAAACTGAATATTCTATTTTATATTTTTCATAAGGTACATTATTAATAGTCCACTTAATTTTATCCCTTAAGTATAACTGCCAAATATTTTCAAACCATGGTGTTAAAGAAAAGTGATGTTCTTTCTTCCATTTTTGCGCTATTGTCAATTTTGCAGCATGTAGTAATATAGCAATTCTCATATTGGTCATTGGGGATATCTTCAGTTTACTTCTTATATTTAACAATATTACCACAGGCTCAAAAGGCACAAAAATGTGTGTAATATTTTCAATACTTTTTAACACATTCTCCCAAAACCATTGTAACTTATAACAAAACATCCAACAATGTAAATATGTTCCTCTTTCATTACAATTTATCCCACAATTAGGGTTTACCTTTTTAATGTGTGCAATTTGCACTGGAGTTAGATACCAAAAAGTCATTATTTTAACATTTTGTAGTCGAATGGAAACTACTGATGATTTATATTCTTGTGTATTCCATATTTCCTTCCAAGATTCCTCAGTCAATTGAAAGTTTAATAATTTGTTCTATCTATTTTGATAAGATAAATGTAGTTCACCTTTTGTACAAGACAATAATTCTGTATTGAATGAAACTATGAGCAAATCTTTTCAAAAAACAACAACCCAGGAGTGTCAACCCCCCCCCCCCCGAGTGGTAACATTCTGTTAAAGGTTGTTTAAATAGCTTTTCTAATTGCAGATATTTGCACATATGTGATAATTGGAAATATTGAAACCATCCTATTTTACTTTGTATATTTTTTCAAGTTCAGGTTTTTCAATAATTTTGTTGTTTTTTATCAAGACTTTTAATTGTAATGTCTTTTTTATTTTCAAATTATAATAATCTTTAGAAGATAAACCTGGTAAAAACCATTGTTGTCCAATAAACGTCCTAAAGCGTGAATATTCAGGTATTAACTTAGTTCTCAGTTTGTCCCAAATTTCCAGAGAAGCCTCTAAAAATTCATCTTTTCCTTTTGTAATTTTTCCTTTCTTTCTTGTTTTGCCATATTGTTTCCAACAGTGTGGCTGGTGTAAGCAAGTCTTCGTGTATTGATGTCCAGCTGGGAGGTGATTGGGGGGGTCAACAGTGGGATGGCTTCTAATGTCCTGGCCCCACTGGTGGACCTCCTGATGGCACTGGTATTTCTGGACACTGTGTGATACAGAGTGTTGGACTGGATGGGCCTTTGGCCTGATCCAACATTGGCATCTCTTATGTTCTTATGTTCTTATTCTATTTGCATCATTTGCAGTATCCTATTTAAATGAATTGCATCATAATATTCCTGTAAATTTGGCAATTGTAGCCCACCTATTTCTCGCTGCTGACATAGCGTTTGTGCACTAATTCTTGCTTTTTTCTTATTCCATAAAAATCTCAATAGTTTATTTTGCCATTGCCTAATTAAATTTGTGTTAATTTTTATTGGAATAGCTTGAAAAAGAAAAATAAACTTTGGGAGTATAAAAGATTTAATCAAATTATATTATATCTATCTATAAATAAAGGTGAATATCTTTCCCATTTTATTTTTTTATCCATCTCTTTTACTATTTCTTCATGATTAATTTTAATTGTTTGAGATAAATTATTTGGTAATTGTACTCCTAGATATTTTATTGAGGTGTCTGACCATTTATAGTTATATCTGCCTTGAAGATATTCTTTCTCTTTAATATCTACACTTATGGGTAATATAAGTGATTTAGAAACATTTATTTTCAATCCTGTAATTTGGCCAAAATTTAATAAAATGTCTTGTAATTTCTTTAATGCCTCTATAGGGTTTGTTAAAAATAAAATCATATCATCTGCAAATAATAATATTTTATAATCTTTTTGTTTGATTTTTAGTCCTTGTAATTTCATATTATCTCTAATTTGTTGTGCTAGTGGCTCAATAGCAATTGCAAACAAAAGTGGTGACAGGGGACACCCCTGTCTTGTCCCCCTTTCTAATAAAAAAGTTTTGGATATATTTTGATTAATGTTTAAATGAGCTCGAGGTTTTTCATACATAGCTTGGATGGCTGTAATAAATCTGCTTCCAAATTTCATCTTCCTTAACAAAGATTGTAAAAAAGAAATTTCTAAAGAATCAAATGCCTTCTCTACATTGTCTTAGCATATTGTATAATATTGAAGGCTTTAGTAGTATTGTCTATTAGATCTCATCCTTTTATAAATCCTGTTTGATCCTGTTCTATATATTCACCAATTATTTTATTTAAATGAAAAGCTATCATAGAAGTAAAAACTTTAAAATCAACATTCAATAACGAAATTGGCCTATACGAAGCCGGTAGTGTGTTATCTCTTTGAGGCTTGGGTATAACAATAATAGTAGCCATTTCCCAAGAAGGAGGAAGAGATCCAAATTTTAGAATACTATTACAAGTTTGTAATAAAGGGTCTGCCAAAACTTTTGTAAAGGTTTTATAAAAAAGAGCTGAAAAGCCATCAGGCCCTGGAGCTTTATTTACTTTCAATCTTTTTATTGCATTTAAAAGTTCCTCTTTAGTGAAATCTTTTTCTAGCATTGTACAATGTTCCTCTAAAATCTCTGGAATTTTGTTTGAATTTTAAAAAAATTCTATTTTCTCTTGAGGTACATTTTGTGAGGTATATAGTCCTTTATAATATTCTACAAAAGTCTTCAAAATTTGTTTGGTTTTGGAATGTAGTCTACCTTTTTTGTCTTTTATTAAATGAATTTGACTATTTTGCCCTTTTCTATTTACTCTTCTGTTCAAGACTTTTAAATTTTTTGAGTTGTAAAACCAAGATTCTTGCTTTAAATATAACAAATCTTTCTGAATTTTGGTTGTTTCTAAATCTTCTAGTTTCCTCTCTCAACTAATAAGTTTTTGTATACTTTTTTACTACCAGTATCTTTATGTTTAGATTCTAGTTTCTTAATTTTTTCCTTTAATAATATACTTATTTCTTTTTCTTTTTTATGTTTATAGGCTGCCTGGGAAATCAATTCTCCTCTTATTACAGGCTTCATTGCATCCCAAAGTATTTGATCTGAAAGATTGTCTGCAACATTTTCCTGAAAATAAAATTTAATTTTTTGTTCTATCTCTTCTCTTGTAATTTGTGATTCTAATAAAGTATTATCTAATCACCAATTTTAGTATGATTTTTTATTTTTTGCCACTCCCATATACATTCAACCCACGCATGATCTGTCCAAACCTTTTCACCTATTTCTGACGAAAGCATTTGTTCTGCTATATCTTGAGTACATAAAATGTAATCAAGTCTTGTGTATATATTATATTGCGCAGAATAAAAGTAAAATCTTTTTCATTTTGATGTTGAAGTCTCCAAATGTCTATTAAAGCATGTTCCTTTAATAAAATATTTAACCTTGAGTTTCCATTTTCCCTCATTAACCTTGTCTTTTCTTTTTTCTTTTGTATAAATTCTATCTAAATCTTTATTAATTATGAAATTTAAATCTCCCCCTATAATCATTTCTCCTTCCTTAAATGAATCTAGTTTTTGTAAAGTAGTCTTAATAAATTTAAGTTGGTCGGTGTTAGGTGCATATATGGATCCAATTGTTATTTTCTTGCTTTCCAACAAACCTAATCTACCATTTTCATCTTTCAGCACATCTTGTACATTAAATCTAATATTTATAGAGAACAAAATAGCTACTCCTTTAGATTTGGAATTGTCACATGCTTGTATTTGTAAAGTAAACCAATTTGACTGAAATATTTTTTTTCTTTTCTGTTTTTTGACGTGTCAGGTTTAATATTCATTAAACTATTGTACATACGTTTACGTTTGATGCAAGAATTTTTGATGTTTGATGCAAGAATTTACAGGAGGCCTCCCTTCTTTTTTTTGGTAAACAAATTTTATATTCTCAGGAATACAACATGTAAAATTAAATCATTTCATTCTATCAATTGTCTACCCCTGTTCCCAATTCCTCCACTCCCTCCGGTGGCTTCCCGCAATGCTTCCTCCCCTGCTCCAAATTGCTTCATATCATCAACTATATCAGTTTCTTATCATTACAGTCTAAAGATAACATCATTTAACTTAATATTGGCCTCCCTTCTTCACCACTCTCAGAACACTTCCCTGCTGCCACGGAGAAGGTCCGAAATCTCTGGTGGCTTCTCTCTTCTGCCGGATGTCCTGCTCGTGGATAGCCACATCGGGTTAGAAATCTAGAGCAGAGAATGGCAGAGGTGGAACAGCCAACCCAAAGGAACATGTCAGATGCAGTAAACTTGGCTGGTGCTGGAAGGTCCCGGAGGGTTAGCAATGGGGTCTGCAGATCTCTTCCAGAGGAGCGCAGCCAAGCCCGGTCTGCAGAGAGTCTCCGCCCAAACAAGGCCCGAGTGAGACCGTCCTCTTGGATGCCTCCTGGGCCAGGGTTGGCCCCACAGAGTGCGCGGGATCACACGGCAGGGGACGGGGTCACACGACAGAGCCTCTGCTTGGTGCGAGAGAGAGAGGTGGTCCCAGGGCCAGCCCTCCACATCTCCGGGCCACAGCTCTTCAGAGAGACCCCCACACCCCATGACCCCGCAGAGCCAGCGGCCGGGCCTGAAGAGACCCGTGATCTTCTCACAAGAAGGCAGCCCCTGGAGTGCCTTTTCTGCCCAAACAGACTCCCGGGAAAGAGACCGATGGAAGTGCACTGGGATTGGATTAAATTTAAATCTCCCCCTATAATCATTTCTCCTTCCTTAAATAACTCCAATTTTTGCAAAGTGGTCTTAATAAATTTAAGTTGATCGGTGTTAGGTGCATAAATAGAACCAATTGTTATTTTCTTGCTTTCCAACAAACCTTTAACAAAAATAAATCTATCATTTTCATCTTTCAGCACTTCTTGTACATTAAATCTAATATTTCTAGAAAACAAAATAGCTACTCCTTTAGATTTGGAATTGCCACATGCTTGTAATTGCAGAGTAAACCAATTTGACTGAAATATTTTTTTCTTTTCTATTTTTTGATGTGTTTCTTGAAGTAATAGTATGTCAGGTTTGATATTTATTAAACTATTATATATACGTTTACGTTTGATGCAAGAATTTACCCCTCTAACATTCAAAGTCACAACTTTCAACTTAGACATCTTTTTATGCAATTGTGCAACTTAATAAATTTCTATAGACCTATATAACTACAATTAACTACCCTTTTTCAATTCAACAACTTTTGCAGTTAAAACTGCTCCAAATTAAAAATAATGAAATCTCAACTTTAATACCCCAAAATCTCACAAAAAAACAACAGTGAGATGACAGATAAAATCTGTCCCCAAAAAGGTATTTTTGTAGGAAAAAACTAAGTTTTCCCCCTCCCTTTTCCCCCACCCATTAGTATTTTTTCATCAAATCCGGCACCATACACTCTTTATCATAAAATATACATTTTAAAGTGTACTAAATAGTTAGTTTTGTTTACATACAATCTGTTTTAACATCTTAAATTTGACACTGGAATCTTGCTCTCTTTAGGAGGTGTAGCTAAAAGGTGTAACCTTCTTTTGAGTTGGTTAGTGCGTTCTGTATTTTTATTTCTTGGTTGTTCACTTTTTAGTCCCATCTTTTCCAATAGACTTTGTCCTGTTTCAATGTTGTAGGCTTGCAGTCTTTCTCCTTTATTTATGACTTGAATTGTAGCTGCTCCAATCTATTTATATTTTATTTTTGCTTCCTGTAGCTGAATGGTGATCTGTCTTAAGTCACATCTTTTAGATATTGCTTCTGGTGGCAAATCTGGAAAAGCTTCAATCTTGTGCCCTTCAAATTCAAAGCTGCCTTTTTTTTCTAGCCATGGTCATAATTTGTTTCCTGACTCTATAGTCTAAGGCTGTTATAACAATGTCCCTCGGCCCTTTTCTATAAGGGCTCTTAGGTGATCCAATACGAAATGCCTTGACTATCACTGGTACCATATCATCATTAAGTTGTAAAATGTCAGCTAGCCAGCCTCCAATAAGTTCCTCTTCTTTATTCAGTTGCTCTGGAAAACTGCGAAGTTTTATATTATTTTTACGTCTTTCCATATCTAACGTTAAGATTTTGTGGTTTAAGGACTCATTGTCTTTTTGAAGCTTGATATTTTCGTCTTGCACAGTCTCTGCTAAAAGTAAAGCACATTCTGCTTTTTTCTGAGTCTCAGCAATTGCTTTAGTAATAGTTCCCAGTTGTGTATGAACAGGTTTTAGTAAAGCACTTAACTTTGACATCAATCTATCTTCCATCTCCACTAAGTCTATTTTGGTGATAGGAGATAAAATCTCCACGTCTGCAATAGACTCTGCGTTTTCTCTGCCCTCCGCCATTGTGTTTGTTTTTCTTTCCCTGGTTTGCTCTGCAACGCATTCTCCCTTTCAAGGCTGCTATAAACACAGGAAGAAGGCTTACCGAGGCAATTCCACAGCGAAAATGCTCTGCAGGTATTTAGCTGTCTGTTGACACTTCTTAGATTTTCGTTTATCTTCGTGCCGCTGGTCTTTTTGTTTGTGATCGGGTGGGAGAGAGCTCCCGGTTCAGGCGTCCATCTTCTTCGTGCGACGCCACGCCCCCCGAATACCCTGTCTCTTACTGTATCTATGA
>NW_015160217.1:0-63139 GCF_001447785.1 Gekko japonicus
ATTTCCTGGAGAAGTTGGCATAACAATTCACACACTCCCAAAGGTGCATGTAATTTGAGAATGGAAAAACTCTATCAATTTCAGCATCCACTAACCAGATTTATTCTACGTAAAGTTTGTCACAATTCTAGCAGGTCAGTTCCTATGGGACCACATCACTCTTCAGAGATGGTTCAATCGTCTTCTTTTATTTCCCAGGTGTACTACATTAAAAAAAAAAAAAAAAAGTGCAAGGGTGCCTGCCTGTTGAACTGAATTTCAGAATCAAACGGAAGAAGGAAGAGAAAATATTTGCTTCTCCATCTGTGCGTCCAAATTGTATGTGTTCTTCTTTCAAATCAATGTCGGTTTCAGGTGGAAGAATCCCCAGATTTGCCCTGAAGCAATTAGCATTGTCTGAGTTTGTTGTTGTTGTTGTTGTTTTTGCAAATGCATTCAACTCATGCTTGTGTGCCACACGACCTCTCCAAATATTGTTTTCTCTTTATTAGAATATATTTAAGAAAATACCCAACTGCCCTCCCAAAGCTGCAGAGCTAACTAGGAGATGGAGAGTTCATAAGTGGAATTGACATTGCCACCTGTACCCCTGCCATTCTGCTAATGAGCAATATTCCGGCTCCAGGCAAAAACAACCTGCCAGCTTGACAGGGGAGGGAGACACAGTGATGAGCAGTAAGGAGAGAATGATGACCCTTCTTTGAGGGGTCCAGTCATTATTTCTTTTAGCAGGAGGAAAATGCCCGAGGATCTTGGTTAAAGGCAGATTTTATATTTGGTTCCTTGTTAGGGATGAGCCGTTTCCTACAGTTTCATCCTGTTTAGGGTTCCATCTCACTTCACTCCTGGGGATTTGATCCAAAGATATTCTGTTGAAGTTCATACATTTCAACCACGCAGAATGCCAGGAGGGAATGGTCTATCCCTTGCTTCCCTTTTACCCATCCCCACCAATGTCTGTGAAGACTATGAAAACCAGAAGGAGAAATGTCCATTTTGTGCATTGAGAGAGAGAGGTCTTTGGTGCCAGTGCTGCTTTTGAGAGCTCAGAAGAATGGCCATCTGGGCTCAGAGAGGCAATCCAGACATCTACAGAACCAGTGCGAGGTGTGAACATGTCCAGAGGAGGGCAATGAAGATGGTGAGGGGTCTGGAGACCAAGTCCTATGAGGAAAGGTTGAAGAAGCTGGGTATGTTTAGCCTGGAGAGGAGATGACTGAGAGGAGATATGACAACCACCTTCAAATACTTAAAGGGTTGTCATATTGAGGATCGTATGGAGTTGTTTTCTGTTGCCCCAGAAGGTCAGACCAGAATGAATGGGTTGAAATTACATCAGAAGAGTTTTCAGCTAAACATTAGGAAGAACTTCCTGACAGTTTGAGTGGTTCCTCAGTAGAACAAGCTTCCTCGGGAGGTGGTGAGTGCTCCTTCTTTGGAGGTTTTCAAGCAGAGGCTAGATGACCATCTGTCAGCAATGCTGATGCTGTGAACTTAAACAGATCATAAGATGGAGGGCAGGAAAGGTTGCCTCAGTACTTAGTTCTTGTGGCCCTTTCTTACACACTCAGGGAAATGCTGATTGCCACTCTGGGGTCAGGAAGCAATTTTTCTCCAGGCCAGTTTGGCTGGGGATCCTGGAGGAGGTGTTTTTTTGGGGTTTTTTGTCATCTTCTGGTCATGGAACAGCAGTCACTGGGATTGTAGAAGGGGAAGATATTTGTGAATTTCCTGCATTGTATAGGGAGTTGGGCTATGACCCTGAGGAACCCTTCCAACTCTATGATTCTATGAGTCTCAGGTCTGAACTTGGGTGGAATGCTCACTGGATTCAGTACGACTTCTGATCCGGCTTCCGCGAATGGCGGACGCATCCTCGGGGCGCTCCCGAGGGCGTCTCACCCACCCGCGGCCGAGGGGGGGATCCGCGCAAGCGGAGACCCGGACGAGCCCCAGAAGGGGCTCCGACTCGGGGCGCGCGAGGGGAAAAGCCTCTTTCTCGACCGGAAGGTCGGAAATTGTGAAAAGAAGCTAAGCGTGTCCCCCCCCCCCAAGCGAAAGAGGAGATACTCCGGTATTCCCGTCTAAAAGAGATTTTAAAGGAGAAAAGGGGGGGGGAGACTGAAAGTCGAGGAAGGTGGTGTCACCGGGCGATTGATTTGCTGAAAGAAAACGATGCTGATGTATCTTCTAAATGCACCCTGTGAACTTTGATCAATGTAAACAAAATGAAAAAGATGTCGGAGCTGAAATAAGAACTGCGCAACAAGAAGGGTGGATCTTCCGGTTTGAATGACTGTCTCTTGCGGGCTTGTTCCTGAATAGCGAAAGCAGCGATGAAAAAGGAAAATGCCCTTAAAGCGGAGATGTGGATAAATTACCTAGCTATGAGAACGACAGCGTTTATTTTAAAGTCGAATGACAAAAAAAAAAAGAAAAAATCATTCTGGAAGCTTGGGACTTTATCGGGAAGGCGGATCGGAAGTTGCAAAGTGACAAATGCATGCTGTGACCTGAAAGCGATGAGCCGGAAGAGAAGCGGTGAAACGGAGAGGAGCGCGTAGAGGAGGACCTCCCCTGTCGTTTTGGTAAAGAAATCAGCCCGAAGATGGAAGAACTAATTCGCAGGGTGTCTGAAAAGCTTTTTATTAACAGTTTAACAATTTAACAGTGGGACACTACTAACTTCTTTTTTTAACATTCTTTTTTTTTTTCACCGTAACTGAGATGATGAAAGACAATTGACCACCACAATGAAGCCAAAGAAGAATTTTTTTTTACTAATATTAACAGACTAACAAACTAATGGAAACATCACTCGACCTTTTCTTTACCCCGCTATATACCCTCCCCCTTTTCTAATATAAAAAGCAATAAAGTTCTCTCCTTTTTAGGAGAGTTTATAAATGAAAAAAAAAGATAGGATTCAGTACAATGGTCTATCCAAGAAGGGGGGGGGAGCAGATTCAATTGCAAAGTCTGGTCTAGAGTTGCTATGGAGAGTGGAGTTTCTTTTTTCAAAATTTACTTTTTACATACAGCCCCTGATTCCTCTGATTCTCTTTCAAAACAAGAATCTCTCTTTACTTGCTCTTTGATTTCTCTTAGTAGTTTTCTGTTACACCTTTTATAACTGCAGCCCTTGCAGGGTTTTGTTTGTTTGTTTGTGGTTTTGGTTTTTTGACGTTGCATGCCACAAGGTGGTCTAGTGGGAAAGTAGGGAGTCTGGGAAAAGATCGCCTACCTCTGAGCATCGACAAAATGAAATTCTGACCTCTCCTCTTGCCCTGCCTCACTTTGACTTTCTTTGCTGATCAAAATTAATTGCTTGGAAACAGACTCAAAACTTCTAAAAATAGGAAAAGGAAATGGATTGGTGGATTTCAAGGAGAAATTGGGTAAAGAGAAATTAAAAGACTTCCTCTTAACAACAGTAATCTCATCCAATCAGATTCCACAATACTTCCTGATCCTTACTAGGGAAGCCTCTTCACCAGTGGCACATCATTTCACAAAAATGAGTTGCCTCTCGTCCCCACTGGAACATCCTTTTCTACTCACAGGGTTCTTAAGCAAGGTTATAAATACTCAATAGCTTGGGCTTTGAATGTAAATTGACCTAGAGGTTTAAATGGAGATCAATGTCTGCCTCCCTGAGTTCCTTGGAGGAAAGGTGAGATAAAATACATAAAGTGGATTTGTTCCTTTTTGAGCATCTTCCCCTATCTTAAAACACTAAGGCTCAGTTTAGGATTTTCAAGTGTTCATAAGATGTCATATACACTATCTTGTTGCAATCCTTATAAAACTGTGTAAGGTAAGTACTCATATTGTAAATAAGACCCTGAGCTGGGGGGGGGGGGAAGAGAAACAGAATTGTCTAAGGCCATCTAATGAGTTCATGGGGGAAGTGATGTTTGCCTGGGGGATTTCCTCGATCCAGAGCTCAGTGTCCTATTGGGATGATGTGAATAAGGATGGGCACAAACCAGGAAAATTGTGGTTTGGTTCAGTTCATGGTTCGTGGCTTGCCCAGTTTGTGAACAACAAACCGTCATGGACTTTTAGGGGCTAAATGAACCAGTTCAGTTCATGAGGTTTGTGAGCCAGTAGAATGTCCCTGAGCAAGCTAGAGGCACCAAATGTGCAGGGGATCTCCAGCGGACTTTCCTCTACCTTCTATCCAAATTTGGTAAGGATTGTATTTATGGGGTCTGAGCTACAGCCCCCCAGAGAAGGTGCCCCCAGGGAAGTGCTTTCTGGGGAGATTACCACCTGTCATTGACAAGCAGTCATTTCAGGAGATTCAAGAGTGTGCAATGGATCCTGTGCAAGGTAGAGACATGAAAACCACAGGGGCCCTCCCCCAGATGCTCCTCTCCATGCCCTCCAAATTCTGCCTCTCCTGTTGGTTTGAAGTTGGATAAACACTTAGATTGAGCAGAGACAGTCTGTCTGGAAATACATCCATTCACAAACTGCCATGAACCACCACAATCAGCTGTAAAGTTTATGGACAGTTCATGCTGGTTGACCTGCCACAAAGTTCACTTTGTGAACCACCCAGAATTCATCACAAACTTAAGTTCATGAGCCAGTTCCTGCCCATCCCTAGATGTGAATTTTGTGTTTAAGAGATGAACTTACCATGTCCTATTGTAATTCAGTCATGAGGCAGTCATCAGATCAGTTTTGTTCGATGCTGAACAACTTGAACTCCTGTTGAGCAGGTTTGCATTTCCCCCCTAAAAATGTACATGTACAAAACTGCTTCTGATCTAAAGAGATCAACTACTTAGATTCACTGAATGGCAGGGTATTTTCCTGGAAAAAAGCACAAAGCCTTTTAATGAATTATTTGTATGATTTAGGACTCATTTCACTATCTATTTGAGCAATTGCCTGCTGAGCAGGGCAGTGGGGCATCAAGGATGGGGGAGAGGGGACTGAAAGTTAATGCATAGTCGCAAAAGTCAAATGTGCTGTACTTTACTGTTAGGAGGGATCACGTTGAAGCCACCTACCAAACAGCCATGAACTGGTAAACAAACAGTAAAAAAAAAAAAATGGCTCCCTGCCTTGCCCTGCCCTGGATAGCCCAGGCAAGCTCAATCTTGTCATATCTTGGAAGCTAAGCAGGGCCAACCCTGGCAAGTATTTTGGATGGGAGACCTCCGAAGAATACCAGGGCTGGGAGGCAGAGGCAAGCTATCAAGCCACTTTTCTGAATGTCCTCCATACCCCAGTGGGAGTCACCTGAGATCGCCATGACTTCCAGGCAGAGGCACACACACACATATGCATACACATGCACAAATGCGAAAATGCCAAAAAAAAACATGGCTCCCTGCTTCTAATGGGCAAACAGGATCTAAATTGAACAGATAAGTGTTCAGGCAGTCCTAGTCTCTTATCTCTTATGCAGTAAATCTCTGCCCCCTTGTGTTTATGTTAACCACAATGTCCTATCATTAACAGCCTTGCCCAGGTGCAGCCCCGTAGCTAGGGAATTCTTTGGGAGGGGGCCTCGGGGGGCCCACCAGCTAATTAAATGGAAGTACAGTGCAGGTGGTAAGTTGGAGCACTTTGGGGGCAGTCCAAGAGGGAGGGGACCCAGAAGAAACACTAGGGGGGCCGGGCCCCGTGGGCCCCGTGTTAGCTACGGGCCAGCTCAGGTGTTGCAAACTGAGGACCGTGGCTGCCTTTATTGAGTTAATCCATCTCCTCTTTTCCTGCCACCTTCAACTTTTCCTAGCATTCTTGTCTTTTCCAGTGTCTCTTGTCTTCTCATGATGTGACCAAACTATGACAGCCTCATCAGTTTAATCATTTTAGCTTCTAGGGAGACTTCCGGCTTGATTTGATCTAGAGCCCACCTATTCGTCTTTTTGGTGGTCCGTGGTATCTATGAAACTCTCCTCCACCACCACATTTCAAATGAATCAACTTTCTTCCTGTCAGCTTTCTTCATTGTCCAGCTTCCACAGTCATACATAGTGATAGGGTATACTATGGCATGAATTATCCTGATCTTGGTTGCCAGTGACACAGTCTTATCCTTAAGATTCCTTCATGGATAGCTCCTTCATGGCTGCCCTTCCCGGTCTCAGTCTCCTTCTGAGTTCTTGGTTGCGGTCTTCCTGTTGGTTGATGATGGAGCCAAGGAATAGAAAATCTTGAACATTTTCCATTTTTTTAATTGTCTCCCTTAAAGTTGTGTGATGCACCCTTACCTAGGAGTAAATCCCACAGAACAGTGGTTCTTATGACTGAGAATATAGGCATATAATCGGTCTGCCCGTCAGTACATGTCACCCACTCCATCTGGCACTGCTTTGCAGGGCAGGGAGAACAGCCAGGATTTTAAGATGTGAAATCAAGGTGGGTGCAAAGGAGCCAATATCATAATGCCCCTATACAAATCAATGGTGAGACCTCATTTGGAATACTGTGTGCAGTTCTGGTCACCACACCTTAAAAAGGATATTATAGCTTTGGAAAAAGTACAGAAAAGGGCAACTCAAATGATAAAAGGGTTGGAACACTTTCCCTATGAGGAAAGGTTAAAGCGCTTAGGGCTCTTTAGCTTGGAGAAAAGACGACTGAGGGGTGACATGATCGAGGTTTATAAGATTATGCATGGGAAAGAGCAGGTAGAGAAAGAGGTACTTTTCTCCCTTTCTCACAATACAAGAACTCGTGGGCACTCCATGAAACTGCAGAGCGGTCGGGTTAGAACGGATAAAAGGAAGTACTTCTTCACCCAAAGAGTGATTAACACATGGAATTCACTGCCACAGGAAGTGGTGGAGGCTACAAGCATGGACGGCTTCAAAAGGGAATTAGATAAGCATATGGCGCAGAGGTCCATCAGTGGATATTAGCCACAAGGTATAGATAGGGGCTCTGGGGCAAGTGATGCTCTGTCTTCTTGGTGCTTGGGGGGGATCAACAGTGGGAGGGCTTCTAATGTCCTGGCCCCACTGGTGGACCTCCTGATGGCACTAGTATTTCTGGCCACTGTGTGACACAGAGTGTTGGACTGGATGGGCCTTTGGCCTGATCCAACATTGGCGTCTCTTATGTTCTTATGTTCTTATGAGTAGCTGTGATAGCCTGTCATAGGAGAATAAAACAAAAGTTGAACGGCACCTCTAAGACTCACAATATTTATTTCAATATGAGTGTTTGTGAGTCACAGCCACTTCTTCAGATAGCAATAAGAAGGAACTTCTTGTGCCCCAAAGACAGGTTCTTGGATTCACTGCTTTGAATTCCTAAGACACTTGAAAAAAAATGAGAAAATATAGGTTCAAATTTCTCTTGTATTTTTGACAGCTATTTTGGAACATGAAAACAGATTTTTAAAAAGGCGTTCCTCCGTTAAAGGGTGAACTTCCCCCATGCATAGTTTCTTTCTGGGTAAAATATAGGTTGCACATTTCCCCTTTTAAATATTTAATAGAACAATTCATGATGTTTTGTGATGTTCTGGCATCGTGTCATGTTTTGTTTGCTTTTGTAAATGTATAACCTTTACACAGAGACATAAATGGAAGAGCTGAACACAACAGAGGCGGGCCGGTTCCTGATGAAGATATGCATGCTGTCAGTGAACACCTGTACTTTTCTGTTCTTGCTTGAGGAACAGTGAAGCATCCTCAAATATGATTAGATAGCTATGATTTCAACATGACCAGATGGTGCTTTGAGTGCTCCAACCAGTTACGCATGTGCAGTCTGGACCTCAAACTTAAACACATTGATAATTTATTCTCTCTCCCCAGGAAACATGGGAACTGTAGTTCTGAGCTGGGCCAGGGATGCTAGATAGCTCTCACAGAAAAACTATATCAAGTTACAGTTCCCATGATACTTTGGTGGAAGCCATAATAGTGATAATCTTGTCATGTAGGACATTCCTTTATTATTTATACAGAGCAGGGTTCCCCAATGTGGCACCCATGGGCGTCTACCACTACCTCCACTGATGCATGCTGAGCTTTCAAAAAAAGTGGGTGGGTCCATTGAAAGGCAGGGCTTGCTCTTGGTTGTCATCATTCAAATGAAAGGGTTTTCCATGCCTGCAACAGCAGTCACAGCTTCTGAAGGATCAGGAGGAATGGGAAGCATTGTGGTTCCGTCCCCCTTCGGGCTTTCTTTCTTTTTATTCCCCCTTCTCTGTCTTGCTTCCTCCCCACCAGACTTTCCTTCATTTCTTTTTTTATCTCACACCCATGAATCTTTTGCAAAGCAATGAGGGAAGCGTTTTTGAAGTTGGCTCCAATTCCTCTGGCAGCCATTTTGGGTTTGGATCCACCCCCTATAGCAGCCATTTTGGGGTGGTGCTCACCACTTTTGCTCAGAACTCCAAGGGTGCCCACAGGGTCAAGAACGTTGAGATCCCCTGCAGTGTTCCCTCTAGGCTGAGTTAGTGTGAGCTAGCTCACAGTTTTTTAGCCTCTGGCTCATACATTTTTGTCGTAGCTTGGGAAGGATGGCTCCAGAGCAAACTAATTGATGCAGTAGCCACATTGCTCCCTGACATCTTTAATGCCAGTAGCTCAGAAAGTAGAATTTTTGCTCACAAGACTCCACAGCTTAGAGGGAGTAATGGTCCCCTGGTATAGAGTGTAACCAAAATACTTAAAACATTTCAAATACATTATCTTAGTGTACTTATTACAGGGAGGTGACCAATCTTTATAGATGACACATATGAAAATCAATGGATAAGATGGTAGTACTCAGGATGATCAGTGTGTTTTCTTTATTTGGTCGATTTAGCAATATCTTCTACCCATCCCAAGTTTTCAATACTATTAGCTATGTACATTTGGAAACTGACTCTCAAGATCCTGCCATTTCATTCCAAGGAGGCAGGGGGACTAGATCAGGAAATGTGTTTCCCCTTAAAATCAGTGAAAAGGACTCAGATATGAGTGACTACCCTTAATTCTGCAATTTGAACTTTTAAAATAATGAATGATCTGGCTCAGACTCCAATTCTTTTTTGTATTCCCTTTGTAGATATTCATTACTTTCAGAGAGGCCTAAGGAAGCAAGCTTCAGCTTTTGTCTAGAAGATGTTGCAGCGCAACAGGAAGCACTACATGCACATGCACACACACACACACAAACACATGCCACACACCAACAGTCAACACATTTAAAATTGTTAATCTTTTTTTCCTATTCAGGCTTCTTTCCACTTTCAGAGCCTATTGCAGTGAGAAATGGGATAGACTCCAGTTTAGATTGGTGAAGGAAGCAATCAGAGGAATAACAGCACTGAGAACATCGTCCAACCATCTCTCCCATCGTCCATGCTGATTCTGATTCACTAACTTTTGGCCATCTTGCACAAGGATACAAATTGTTTGTATCTACAGAAAAAAAAATTAATGCATATTTCCCATAATTCTTTTTATTTGACTTTTGTTTTTGTTTTTTACTGGACAAGTTTCTTTCCCTCAAACAAATAAATAATAAATACAGAAGAAAACTGAATCCAAACAGGGAAGATAGAATTTTTTTAAAAAAAGAAACAAAACATATTTATACATATAGTTCCAAATTATTTTTACCACAGTCCAAAACATCATTGGGGGATGCTGTTTTTGTATCTAATTTTAATTATGGGATTTATATAAAAAGCGACATTATAAAATCTGGCAGACTTGGGTTTGAATCCCCATTCTGCTGTGGAAGCTTGTTGGGTGACCTTGGTCCAGTCACACACACTCAGCCAAACTTACCTCACAGGGTTATTGTGAGGATTAAAAGAAGAAACGGAGAATGTTATGAGCAGTGTTGAGTCACCACTGGGGACCAATGTTCCCTCTAAGCTGTGGAGTCCTGTGAGCAAAACTTCTACTTTGTGAGCTACTGGCATTAAAGTTGTGAGCGAGCAATCTGGCTATTGCATAAATCAGTTTGCTCTGGGGCCATCCTTCGTGAGCGAAGGCAAAAATCTGTGAGCTGGAGGCTAAAAAACTGTGAGCTAGCTCACACCAACTCAGCTTAGAGGGAACACTGCTGGGGACACGTGGGGTGTAAATGACATAAATTAAAAGTCAGCTTTTTCATGATTTTTCATACTCTTAGATACCAATTCTGTATTGATGGAGAAGTTGTATCCTTTCAACATTTTGTATTATGGATATATATATGATGCAATCCTAAAAATCTTGTCATGGGAATAAGCCCCATTGAACAGATCTAAGTAGGATTCTGAGGAGACTTGCTTAGGATGGCACTTGACTATAGGTCTCTCTAGGGCTCTTTTTGTAGCAGGAACTCCTTTGCTCTTCCGTCAGGCTTTCGAGTAGGAGCCGCCACCCCTACTATACCACCACCGCCCCGAGGTCCTGATTAAACATCTGCTATCGAAGAATCCTCCTGCCGTCTTCGTGGAACTTGGACATTCAATCCACCATCTTTTAGATTATGAATGGGAGCTTGAGCACCTGTTATTATATTTTAATATGTAATATTTGTTTTAAACTGTTTTGTATATATTGTTTTATCATGGCAAGTTGTTCTGGCCTCTGTGAGCCGCCCTGAGCCCACTGGGGAGGGCGGGGTATAAGTATGAAAATAAATAAATAAATAAAATAAATATTAGGCGACACACGCCTAATGTAGCCAATCCTCCAAGAGCTTACAGTAGCCCCTGTAAGAAGAGCTCTGTAAGCTCTTGGAGGATTGGCTACATTAGGGGTGTGTCGCCTAATATGCAAAGGAGTTCCTGCTACAAAAAGAGCCCTCTCTCATACCTGGTATTATATTGCAGATTATGAACAAGTTATGAAGTGCTAGCCCAGGTTCCAGTTTGATGGGTACATCTGTTATATTGATTATCTCTGCAAATACGTCTCTCCAAAATCTGAATGCAGAATCATGTTGCCACTACATACTGTAATCTATATCCAGGGTGTTTCAGTCTCCTTTGTTTGTACCTGTGTTTTATGTATTCCCACCATGAAATGTAGTTCTGCACTAGAATGAAAGTGACCTAAAACATATCCTTGAAGGGAAGCAATCTCTGTTGGGCTTCTCCACACATTATAAAGCAAGTTTCACATTTAAGATGGTCTAAGTGCACTATGAGAGGCCCTTTCTTGGAACCGAGGGGACCCACCCAACCTCTTATGATCTGGGGGAACCAGGTTTGTTTTGAACTGTAAACCTTCCACTCTGGTACAATTAGCAAGTGTGAATATTTTTGGTATATTGATGTGAGGTAAGTGTTGTGATGAGCAAGAAGAACATAGAGATCACTGAGGAAGGAATTGTATGGGATTGTAAATAACAAAGACAATTTATTCATTTTACAGGTTGTTTTTAAAGAACAGATTAGCAGTACTACAGGTCTCCAGACAGTCAATGGAGAAGCCCGGCTGAGGTACATAAATTTAAGCGAGTTATAAGTTCAGAGTGTGGTTCAAATTCTCCTTAATGCTTTCATGCACAAACAGGCTTCCACTGACTAGCCACTAGGTTGGATCCTCTTACACATAAAGGATTCCACCCACCTGCCCTTTCCAAAGAGTCAAACTAAATGGTACAAGGTTTGCTCATCACCACAGACAGTCCTCAAAACCAGGTAATTTGTCCTGTCCCAGAGGTAGGGTTAAACCAATCTGCAATGCTATCATGCAAAGCTGCCCTTCAAACTGTTTGCTCTTTTCCTGAGGCAGACTCAGACTATTACTGTCCTCTCCCAGAGGCAGACCTGAACTATACCTGCTGTGTTACCCTCCACATCCCATCCCCCTCCTGAAAGGTGATTGGATGCTGGAGCTGCACTCCCATAAACTCAGGGATGAAAGAGGTGAGTGGCTGTTTTTCCTTTCAAGGGGCAGGAAATATAGAAACAAAGGGCTGGATCCAGCATATCCTTTCGGCTTGCAATAGAGCTCTTGTACAAGCAGAAATGCAGGTCCCAAGTAGCCACTTATGCTCAGTCAAACTCAGCCAAACCCCACATGTGATTCCACCCATACATGTTCTTGTGCAATCAGTTTCAGAACTCTGTAATATATGGGGAGAGAAAAGCTAGGTAATACACAAAATCTTGCACAAGTTTGAGTCTAGTAGGACCTTTAAAACCAACAGAGTTTTATTCGAGGTATAAGCTTTTCTTTGCAAGCACACTTCTTCAGAAAATATTGTGTAGTGGGTTAAACGCATGCTAGAACCACTGCGGCGGGTGTAGTGACCGCATGGTTTGCGGGACACAACAAAGAGTAAAGACTACTGGCCGTCTGGCCAACTGTGTACACTCTGGGGGCCACCCCCTTGGTCCCGTTGGTGGGTTTAAACTCCCGCCGAAAGGTCCCATTGGTCCCCCAGTGGAGAGACCAGGAGCCTTGTCCCCATTGTTCTCCAGAGCCAAGCTCTGGGGTGTTCGCTGGCCCCTGGTGGTGGTCAGCGTACAAAACAGAAAAACAGCAGCAAACATACTAAAACAGATATCAGCATCAGACCAGGCCTGGAATTCTTACAAGCCTTCTGGGCTGAACCTCATACGTAGCCCATCAACAAAACACATGCCAGATTAATTCAGACTTACCTATATTGACTCTGAAAAATCAACAAGGCCTTCCTGGCAGCCTCAGCTTGACCGTTTTACCAGATAGTGGTCACCAATGTTCCCTCTAAGCTGCGGAGTCTTGTGAGCAAAAATTCTACTTTGGGAGATCCTGGCATTAAAGTTGTGAGCGAGCGATTTGGCTGCTGCATAAATTAGTTTGCTCTGGAGCCATCCTTCCTGAGCTAAGACAAAAGTGTGTGATCCAGAGGCTAAAAAACTGTGAGCTAGCTCACACTAACTCAGCTTAGAGGGAACACTGGTGGTCACCACAGAAAAAAAGCTCTATTTCTTGCTGGCACAGGACTGATGGCAAGATGGGATCTTGGAACAACCTCAGTAAAGCATATTAGGACGGATGATATAATAGATATGTGGGCCCAGGATAGGGTTGCCAGCCCCTCTCAGGGCTGATCAGCTGGCCAGCAGGGGAACTTACAAGGAGAAAGCGGAAGGTCCAGGTCACGTCACCAGCACTGCACAGGAAGTGACATAATCACTCCAGTGACGTCCAGGTGATGCTCTGATATTTGGGCAAAAACTTTATATTAGAAGACATTTTACCATTGTTTTTGTCTATATACCAAAGCATCTCAGGTATGTTGCAGTGTAAGGATGCCGTGCAACAACAGCAGTGTGGCCTGGGCCTTCCTCTTCCTCTTTATTATGTAGTGGGTTAACCGCATGGCAAGGCCGCTGCGGTTCGCATATCATCCTGCACCCTTACAGCTACACAACAAAGACAAAGGGAAATGGCCCGTGGGCCAACTATATACACATATGGGGACACCCCCTAGTTCCCGTTGGTGGGTTTGAATCTACCGCCAATGTCCCATTGGTCCCCCCATGGAGAGACCAGGAGCCTTGTCCCCATTGTTCCTCCAGAGTCAAGCTCTGGAGTATTCGCTGGCCTCTGGTGGCGGTCAGCGGACACAACACTCTTGGTAATTCCCCCCGCCATCCTCTCCTGGTTGCCAGGTAACCCTATCCCATTATATGGTTATAACCAGTAACTTGAATTGAACCTGTCAGCTAACCAGCAACCATTAAAGTGCTAGTGGACAAACTGGTGTAATGTATCTGTTACAACAGGATCCTGACAACAGACAGGCTGTCATATTTCACACCAATTTCATTTTTTTGAAGAGGATGTTAAAATCTCCACTCAGGTCTGGAGCTCACTGGGTGACCTTGGGACAGTTACCTTTCCCTGACCATGGACCTATCCTACTCACAGGATTGTTGTGAAGATAAAATGGAGAAAGTAAGAACCATGTAAGCCACCCAGAAGAAGGTGGGGGGGCAGATTTTGCCCTCTGTGGAACAAGAAATAGCCCTCAAACAACCCAGTGTGTGTTTTTATCATATATAATCATCCCTGCTGACACTAGAGATCATTATCACGATTTTGCCTTTATTGGGAAACAATTAACTTCTTGTACCCCTGCAGTCTAAGAGATCTGGAATGGCTTGAACCAACAAAACATGGACATTGGCTGCCAAACTCAACAGAATGGACAATAGGGACACAATAATTTTCTATAGCCCAAAGGAAGCCCATCTGATCCTTCCTAGTTCCACACTGTGACTTAAATTCTTTAAGCAAGTGGAACAGATTTGGGGGATGGCCCTGTAGCCAGTCATCCACCAACCTCTCCAACTGTTTAAGCAAAGGAATGAACTAGGTCAGCTGGAGAAAAAACAAGAATGCTTCTTAATTAGTGGCAGATTCAGAGTTTGGGAGCAGATGTTGCCTGGCCTGGAGCGAAAGAAGCACTGACAATTGTGGTAATGATGAGACTCATAACTAGAAGGCACTTTTGAGCAGCCACATTGTCCGTGAGTCCAATCTACAGATGGTGGTGTTCACCCCCAGGGTTTTATAGCTTACATGAGAAATGACTGGAAATCAAATAGTCCTGCTAGCTGTGTCATATAGAGAAAATATATCTAGTAAGTGACTGACAGCTCAGCATAGTGAAACAGACAATAGAAACAGGCAAGATACAGAAAATTCAACGGAAGCACTGAAATGGGGCAAAAATAGCCTCCACTTTGGGGGAGGTCGGAGGGTGTGTGTGTGTGTGTGTTTAATAACCCCCTTAAACAAGTATCTCTGATTTGGCAGGATAAGAACAAACTGTCATTTTAATCTTTGTGATCTAGGATTCTGACAAGAACTGCACCTGGGGTCAAAGAACAATTACACTTTTGAAAGAAGGAACTCTTTTGGAGGAAATCTTTGTCTTTCTGTTGCAAGGTCCATTTTTTAACTCCTAATTGGTTCCTGTGTGGGTTTTGGGGGCTCTTTAAGAATACATTTTTATTTTGAGCGGGTATGTTAAAACACAGGTAGGAACAGATTCCAGAGATGC
Organism: Gekko japonicus; assembly: GCF_001447785.1. Classification (NCBI taxonomy): domain Eukaryota; kingdom Metazoa; phylum Chordata; class Lepidosauria; order Squamata; family Gekkonidae; genus Gekko; species Gekko japonicus. Next base: position 14,971 of record NW_015160217.1, read on the forward strand.
TGACTCCAAAGATTCATAGTCCAGCAGAGACTTGAAAACCACTGATGCTCTAACAGCTCTTATGCCTGCTGTAATGTTGCAGTTTCCCAAGTACATAAAAACTTTGTCTTCATCAGGTTTCAGACTCCTCCAGTCTTTTCCTTCTGATATTATAGCTGGCTCTCCAACAATTTTCCAGCTGGCTCTCCCATTATAGCTGGCTCTCCAACAATTTTCTCCCTCCTTACTCACCTTTCTTGGATGTCTATTGCAGGGAGAGGAAGGGAAAGGAGATTGTAAACTGCTCTGAAACTTCTTTGGGTAGTGAAGAGCGGGGTATAAATCCAGTCTCTGCTTCTGCTGCTTCTTCTCTGGGGAGAGAGTTCTAGAGTTTTGGTGCCACTACTGAGAAGGCGAGTGTACCCGAAGCAGGGCCTCTGAAGATGACCATAAGTGTTGGCGAAGTTCATAAGGGAGTAGGTGGTCCTTTAGGTATGTTGGTCTTGAATCATATAGGGCTTTAATGATCAACACCAGAACTTTGAATGGTTCTCAGAATCAGATCAAGAGCCAGTGTAGATGGGCCAAGAGTGCATGGCATGATCTTTACAACCCATTCCAGGAGATCTCCTGGCTGTAGCATTCTGCACCAGTAGAAGTTTCTGAACATTTTTCAAGAGTAGCCCCACTAGAACTAATTGCAGAAATCTAATATAGAAGTAACCAGGGCATGTTCCACAGTGGCCTGGTCTTTCTGCCATTTTCTAAATGGCTATATTCCACACAGACACACTCTCACACATGCTTCTTTACTCATTAAACATTAATCTACTATCAAAAACAGTACTAATTTACTTAGGGAGCCATCCTAAATAGAGTTGAACCCTTGTAAGTCAATGTGCTGAGAAAAGTATAACTCTCCTTAGGATGTAAATAGTGAACCAGCTGCCTGAATATGGTCTGCTTCCCTTTCATGGGGAGGCGGGCACATCGGTTAAGTGTTTCTTCTAGACTTCTAATAAGCAGTTAGCATTAAATACTCGACTGGCTTTCGAGCAAGGGAATCTTTACCTTTACTTTTTTACAGATAAGCAGCTTGCTTTGGGTCTTCTAAACACCAATCGAACGTGCTCAGAATCTTATTTGAGCCAAAGAAGAACTGAACTATGCTCAGCTCACACTACTGTCCACTGCACAATTATCCCACCCTTCCTGTGAAGCACTTGTGGCTGTGCCCACAATTCTCTCTTCCTTCATTTTCTGCTCCCAACCACCCCAGGAGATTGGTTAGGCTGAGAGAGGAAGAGCTTTTCGGCCACGCGTGGAGTTGAAATTATATCATTCATCTGCTATTTTGACATATTTATTGCTTCACAACTGTCGACCATATCACCTTAACTTGTTATTTTGCTTTTTCACTTTGCATAACTTAAACACCATCATGTTTCATGTTAATTTGCTGCTAAAACCCTATCTATGAGTTTAGAACCTCATCTACCATTCCAAAGTATTTGAAAAAGTGTGCCTTGCACACGAAACCTTGAATAAATCTTTGTTTGTCTTAAAGGTGGCGACTGGACTCTAACTCTGATGTCCCTAGCCTTAGTCTGCTATGTGAACTACTACACCAAAATACCTGTACTGGCTATGATTGGACTAATTCATATGCCAAACTAGGTCGTTACAGCTATCGGCAACACCATATGTGCTGTGTTCCCTTATACCACTGGCTAGCTCAGGCACAACAAGGCTTCTTTCAACAGGCACTATCAGCACCACTTTCAACTTCAACAGCAGCGTTGCTGCTGCCAAATCACCCGTGGCAGCTCTGCAGAGGACAAGAGATAGTCCAAATGTGCTCTGCCAGTAGCTTCAGGACTTTGGATCAGAGCTGGAAAGCCTGATTCCAATCTTTTCTGAACTTGTGATCTGTTTTTTCTAGGACACATCTGATAATGTGCTCAGTAAACCCAAACTAAAAGTACTCGTAACTGTCTCTGTGGGCATACCACTAAAAAGAACCTCCCCATATTGGGCTAACTCATATCCCCTGCATAAGTACTTGTGTCTAGACAATACGGTGTCTCCAAATATTCTAGCTCCATGTTCCAAGAGGCAGTATGTGAAGACATGAAGATTAGCTATGCAAAAGCACCAATCTATGTGCTGAATACTTGTCCAAGGGAGGTCCTTTTCGGTAATACCCATAATATGTTCTGGCTCAAAGATCGTGGGATGGTGCCATGCTGAAGTGCCCTTAACCTACTCTTATAACATTTTAGTCCACCGAAAGAGATCCCCCCCCCGGTTTGCAATTATTCAGTTACATTTGCACAACAGTAGCATTGTAGGAGGTCAATATGAGCAAGATAAAGAAAATAAGTTGAAGAATGGGGAACATTTTTTAGGGAGGCAGGGTGCAGGACAAGAGGTATGTGCCATGCAATCCTCAACAGAGTTACGCCCATCTAAGCCTGTTGGCTTCAAGCTTATTCCAAGCCCACTCCTGTTGATTTAAATTGTCTCGCACTGGGTAATCTATCTTGAGTCTCAGTGAGAAAGGTGGACCATGAATGACACCAGGGCTATTTTGGGGGAGGAACACACAGGAACAGAGTTCTGGCTGGCTCCTGAGTTGGCCACGCCCAGCAGGAACTCATTAGTATAACAGGCCACACCTAACAGCAGAAACTCATTAGGATTGGCTACATTAGAGGTGTGTGGCCTAACATGCAAAGGAGTTCCTGCTACAAAAAAAGCCCTGTGTTTTGACAACAAACAAGGTAAACAGAATAAGAAGCAAAAGGTGGGTGTGGCTAGATGACCACACTTCTAGTATCATGGGGGTGCAGCCTAATGTGCTAATGAGCTGTGCTGTCAGGGGTGTGGCCTAATATGCTAATGAGTTCCTGCTGTTGGGTGTGGCCTATTATGCTAATGAGTTCCTGCTGGGCTTTTTCTACAAAAAGAGCCCTGAATGACACCAACTGATAAATAAAATGAACACTGAATGGCATAATTTTGTATGAGTCCAGTGGCACCTTTAAGACTAACAAAGTTTCATTCAGGGTGTGAGCTTTTGTGTGCCTGCACACTTTTTCAGATTTGTACGATCGAGTTTTCAGTCCCATTGCCAGAGCGTCGACCAGCGTCACTTCCTGGTGACGGCATGGTGCATTACAGGGAGGAATGGTCCGGCCAGGGAGCATATTTCCCCTGCCGGATCATGGTAAGTACTTGGGAACCCTAACACGCGCACACACAGATCACATCCTGTGGAGAAAATGGCTATTTTGGAGGATGAACTCCATGGCCTTTGACACCTCTTAAGGTACCTCCCTTCCCCAAAATCTACCCTTACCAGGGTCCAACCCTAAATCTCCAGGAATGTTCCAACCTGAAGTTGGCAACCCTAGCTGAGCATCATTAACCAATGACCACCATGTGGAGGGGGAAGAGACGCTTAACTCCTCGTGGCACATTTTCAGTGTCCAGGACAGGATAAATGAAATCAGAGTTAACACTGGGCAAGTTTGGAACCTGCTCTCAATGCGGGTGCTCATTAGAGGCTGCATGAAGAAGTTAGGATAATATCTTGTGTCTCCTTTCTGGTGCTCAGGTATAAATCAGGAACATTTATTCTTTTCTACACATTTCTTTAAACTAGTTTTAGCCTCCGTGTAGCCACAGCGACACATTTGGAATCATGCAGAGAAACGTTCTGTAGCATTTCACAGAGTCAAGGGCTACGTTTCCCTTTCCAATGGCAGTGCGACTACCTGATAGTGCTAAGAAGAAAAATATGTATATATATAAGTGGGGCACAGGGAGGGGTAATGGATGGGAGAAAAGGGAGCTGTCGGTTCTACTCTGTTTCTTGAAATGCTTCTCTTGCTACTCAGGATGTCAGTGCAAAGTCATAATCTATTCCTCTGGACGCAGGACTGGGTATCAGACAAAGTCATTTGGGAAATGTGTTCTTCTGAACACTGTAGCAATTATGCAGACTGAATGGGCTGTCTGAACGTGCTGTATCCGTGGCCCTTTTTACTGAAGGAGGTTGTTTATGCGTATGCAACAGAGAAAGAGAGTGTGTATTGTGTGTGTGTGTTAGAGAGAGAGAGAGAGGGAGAGAGAGAATAGCAAAGTGACCCAGACCAAAATATCACTTGAAATCTTGATTCCTCTCCCCCACATATTACACGTCAAAACTTGATGAGACGGGTTTGCCTAGCCTGAGCTTATCCACTGTAATTAAGGCTATATTTAACTCAAAATGTCTGTCAAGATGTGCACAGGTGCCCACTCGGGTGAGTCACTTAAGGTAGCAGAGTGGAGGAAGAAGGAACAATATTGTCCTCTTGAATCAGAGCGTAGCTTCTTCCCCCTGCACAAAAGAAAGGCAGCCAGCTACAGTTGTGACCTCTTGCCCCGACACTGGACATGACATTTAACAGAGCAACCTTAAACGGAGTCTCAGCTTTCTAAGTCCACTCACGTCAATGGACCTAGAAGGGTGTCACTCTGCTTAAGATGGCACTTGCAAGTCTGATACGATGGGCTAGAAGGCAACCATGGCTCTTCCCCCCTGTACACTCCTCAGTCTTGTTGTGTGTTCTTCTCTCTCACCTGCTGAGGCAATCGGTGTTACGGAACAGGCAAGAAGGGGAATGTAGGCAGGGTTTCCGGGTACCCCCTGGTAAATGTTGTAGGGGAACTTACTGGCAGGAAAACTAGTCCTTTGTCGCTGGCAACACATCAATGCCACTTCTGGCACACACCAGAAGTAACATCATCACGTCACTGGCAATGCAGGGATGCTCTGGTATTTGGGCAAAAACCTCTATGGTAAAAGTCATAAGAACATAAGAAGAGCTCTGCTGGATCAGACCAATAGGACATCTAGTCCAGCATCCTGTCTCACACAGTGGCCAACCGGTTCCTCTGGGGAGTCATTTTTTTACCATAGAGATTTTGCCCAAATACAAGAGTGCCCTTGTGTTGCCAGAAATATGATGATGTCACTTCCGTTGTGCACCAGAAGTGACATCTTCCTGTTGCCCACAATGGAGGCCTGGGCCTAGTTTTCCTGCCTGTAATTCCCCCACCAGCCAGCTGATCAGCACCTGGGGAAGGAGCCCCAGGGTGGTCAAGAACCAAAAGCTTGTCTTATGAGAATCTTCCATCAAGCTTATCTTTAACAGCCTGCAAGCCAGTTTCTGGGGGATCCCTATCCTAACTGGTTTTTGCTAGTACTCCCACTGGTTCCCTGGGATGCTCATTTTTAAGACCTGATTAACACCAGCTATCCTCAGCTGTTAACTCCAGAGTGAGGTAGGATAAGGGAAATAATTGGGGTTGGATAACAATAAAGCAACAGGGACAAGTTTCCGAGCACTGACTGGTCAAGATTTAGACTCCAAGTCATTCAGTTTCCAAATACTTAACGTAGCAAAGCTTTTGTCTTAAAGGCAGCAATTATTCAAAACTGCATTCAAAACAAATGTTCTGGGTTGTTTTTTTCTCTATTAGGGCAAATAATTGTCATATATTCCAAGGATAACTCTGAACGTAAATCTCTTTGATGGGGGAGATGGGCAAGGTACACATGCAAACATAAAGGTGCCCATTGGTCTACCAAGGCTAGTATTATCTACTCTGCTTGGTCATGGCTTTCCAGGATCTCAGAGGTATTTTGTATCATCTGTTTTTTAGTTGGAGATAACAGGAACAGGAACTGAGGCCTTCTGCATGCCAAGCAGATGCTCCATCACTTAGCTACAGCCCCTTCCCTCACAACCTGTACAAAAATTCATTGTTGATTGGTTTTTTAACAAATGTACTGCTCCCTCTAAGCTGTGGAGTCTTGTGAGCAAAAATTCTATGTTGTGAGCTACTGGCATTAAAATTGTGAGTAAGTGAGTTTGCTCTGGAGCCATCCTTCCTGAGCTAAGACAAAAATGTGTGATCCGGAGGCTAAAAAACTGTGAGCTGGCTCACATTAACTCAACTTAGAGGAAACACCCAGGCTAGCCCAATCTGGTTTGCCCCAAAATACTTTATCTCAAGTCAGATTAATACATTTTATCATTCCATATATTGCTAATGCCTTACAAATTTGAGATGATAATTTGAAATAATCTCTTCTTGTTGTTGTTATTTGATTGCTTATCATAGGACTGTGTTAATGAGGTGTTTAGTTTAGCACATTCAGTTTCTCCAGATTATCTCTAAGGGATTCTTACATGAACCAAGTGCACAGCTGCTGCTGTTTGTGAAACCAGTCTAGTATGAGCCAAGCGTCTTGTGGAAAAAACAACATTGAAATATCCCGCTGTCCTGGTCACTGCATGATCTTATTGGCTATTGCTTGGTTTATTAATAAGCCCACATGTTTGTTTTGACCATGAATGAATGCCAAGAATGGCATTCTTACAGAGGCTGAAACCACCAGAGAAACTTAGCATTCAGCCAATGAAGGACTGTCTTTAGAATGGCAAAACAAGCTTTGAAGTCAATGGGCTTAGAAGGGTTTAACTCTGCTGTGCCATCCAACAAACACTTTCCTGGGACTAAGCCCTGCTGAGCAGACCTGCACTGTACCCCTCTTTTTGCATTGAAGGACTGTGGTTCAGAATTATGTATAAAAATCAATATGGAGAGTTTGAACATTCTTATAATTGTGAGCCACAGTTATGTATGGCTATGTGGTTCCAACTTTCCTATAGCTGGGGGTTTATAAATTGTTTGATATGCAGCATTTAGCAGGTGATTATGTTGATCCCTATGTGGCACAAAGTTTCACTTGTTAATTTGTACAGATCAAACAGGAACAGCCAGTTAAAAGCTGGGTCAAGCCAGCAGATACACTGGAACATCTGTGCATTCAACTTTTAAGCAGTTCTCACAGGGCAGCTGCACATGGTCCTGATTTAAATATTTTTCCTTGTTGAATAGGGATTGGCATGAACCCTGAAAATGCAGTTCAGTTTGTGGTTCATTGCATGTCCCATTCACGAACCACAAGCTATCGTGAAATTTTAGCCATCTCACAAACTGGTTTACCTCATGAGGTTTGTGAGGTGGTAGAACACTTCCCCTGGTGTGCTAGAGGCACCAAACTCAGAGGGGATCTCCAGCTGACTCTCCTCTACTGGCTCTCCAAGTTTGGTGAGGGTTGGATTTACAGGGTCCAAGTCATGCCCCTCAAAGAAGGTGCCCCCAGAAAAGTGCTTTAGCTGTCATTTCCCCAGAAAACACTTTCCTGGGGTCACCTTCTTTGGGGGGCCGTAACTCAGTCCCCATAAATCCAATCCTCACCAGACTTAAAGGGCTGGTAGAAGAGAGTCAGTAAGAGATCTCCTGTGTGTTTGGTGTCTCTATCTTGTACAGGATTCATTCTATACACTCCTGAACCTCCTGAACCTGCACTTGTCAAAATGACAGGCTTTTTGACAGGCACAAGTTCAGGAGATTCAGGAGTGTATAGAACAGACCCTGTGCAAGCTAGAGACACAAAATTCATAAGGGACCTCCCCTGGATGCCCCTCTACATGCCCTCCAAGTTGTTGTTTTGATTGAGCAGAGGCAGTCTGTCTGGAAATGTATCTGCTCACAAACCAGCATGAGCCTCCACGAACAGCTTGAAAGTTAATGAAAAGTTCGTGCTGGGTGACCTGCCATGAATTTGACTTTGCAAAGCTTGAACAGGCCAAAATTCATCACAAACTTTAGTTCATCAGCCAGTTCATGCCCATCCCTGTTGTTGAAACGGATCCCGCAGTGATGTTACTATTCCCTGAAACAGGAAAAGGGTGCTCCTGTTATTTTCTATTAAGGCACCCAAGTTCACCTTCACATTTCCCATTTTTTCTTATCCAGTCTTCTACAGATACAGCAAGTCATTGAGTTCCGTCTTTTGAAAGGCACCTTCAAAAATATCTGAAATACTTTCACCGTGTGTCTACACCACTCTTCAACTTACCATGTGAAGTGGCCTTACATAAAAGATCATACATGAGACTTAACCTCTGCCTATGACTTTGAAATCCAAATATAAAATCCACATTGGACGGAGATCCTGTTCAAATTACAAATGGCAACTGCCCCTCTTCACTTTGTAGTCTGCATTGCCGAGGACACATTCACAGGAATAGCATAGCATCCTCCATGGCATGACAACACCCTCTGATTTTGAAAATGAAGTTTCCATTTAGTCACACTAAAAAAATTGCAGTTATGCAATTACTATCAGAAGCCATACTCCAACACTCTCCTTGTTTGGAAGTGAGATGGGGAGTTTGGTGTAGTGGTTCGGAGTGACAGGACTCTAATATGGAGAGCCGGATTTGATTCCCCACTCCTCCACATGAAGCCAGCTGGATGACCTTGGGTCAGTCACAGCTCTCTCAGAGCTCTCTCAGCCTGACCTACCTCACAGGATGTCTGTTGTGGGGAGAGGAAGGGAAGGTGATTTTAAGCCACTCCAAGACTCCTTCGGGTAGTGAAAAATGGGGTATAAAACCAATTCTTCTTCTTCTTCTTCCTCCAACTCCTTCTCCTGGAAAGAGAAGAGCCTTCTTAGTTGTGGCTCCCCAACTTTGGAGTACCCTTCCCTTAGATGTATGTCTAGAGCTAGATTTGCTGTCCATCCAGAACTAGTTGAAGATCTTTTTATTTGGCTATTTGGTGAGATTGTGTGTGTGTGTCTGTGTGTATGTGTGTGTGATGTGGATTTCCCTCCCACTTGGTACTGAAGTATTCATCAGGTTGTTATTCTTCCATTTTTTTTGTTTACTGTGCACATAATTGTGGTTAAGTGGCAGCTGACCCTCATTTGGTTTTTAAGGCAAGAGATGAACAGAGGTGGTTTGCCATCGCCTGCCTCTTCATACCAACCCTGGACTTCCTTGGTGGTCTCCCATCCAAGAGGTCTCCCATTCTACCACTAACCAGGACGAGATCGGGCTTGCCTGGGCCATCCAGGTAAGGACATTTCTTTTATTTTTGACTATTATTAAATCGCTGTTTTAAATAGTTTCTATTCTTGTGAGAACTATTTTATCTACTGTTTTATATTGGTTGGCATTTTCTTGTTATAATTTTAAACTGTCTCATTGACTTGTTACCAATTCCCAAAAAACAGTTTTCTGGATGAAGGATAGGATTGAAATGATTAAAAAATGATAAGCAAATAAATAAAGGAAATAATAGATAAAACAACTTATATAAATACTATTTTTATTTCCTTCCCATTCCATCTTTGTTAGAAGAACCATGAACACCACCTTGAGTTCCTTGGAGGCAGGGTGGGATAGAAATGAGATATCTGCAAACACAGTACTCTTAAAACATTAAAACAATTGAGCATCAGTCAGTGAAACAGTAAAAACTAGACATTAATAAAAACAGCCCTGCAAAACTGATCAGTCCAAAAGCCCATTGAATCAGCACTACTTTGGTAACTAGAGATGGGTATCTGTGCATCTCTTCTGGTAAATGATTCTTTAAAAATAAATAAATAAATAAATAAAAAGGAAGCAACAGCTAGGGTTGCAAAGTCCAGGTGGTGGCTAGAGATCTCCTGGGATTACAACAGATCTCGAGGCAACAGAGTTTACCTGAAGAAAATGGACACTTTGGAATTATACCCCACTGAAGTCCCAACCTTCCCCAAATCCTGCCCTCCTCAGGCTGCCCCCCCCAAAAAAAAATGTCCAGGTATTTCCCAACCCAGAGCTGATAACTCTAGCAACTCTAGCTAAAACAGCTGATGATGTTGCCTGAACTGAACTGACAAGAGTTCTCAGTCTGATGGAAAAGCTGGGCTGACCTAAGACAGTAAGTGTGTCTGTATTCAGAGTCAAGATCCTTCAAATATAAGGTATAACCAAGCAATCTTTTGATACCGCTTGTCACATATCTTTGTGAGGAACACTGTTCATTTGCTAGGCCCTTCTGTTCTCCAGTGTCATGCGAAATGAGCTATGGATTCTGAGTATGAACTGTGAGGTCATATGCACTATCAGACAACATCGGTGTGAGGTGTCTCAGTCCTGGACAGCTTGTTTGTCTGTATCACACACTGTGGGAAGATATAGGACAAAATGTGGGCTTTCACTAGGGCTGCCATCTCTGGGTTGGGAAATGCCTGGAGATTTGGGGGGTGGAGCCTGGGGAGGGTGGGGTTTGGGGAGGGGAGGGGCCTCAGTACAGTATAATGCCCGAGAGTCCACCCTCCAAAGGAGCCATTTTCTCCAGGTGAACTGATTTTGGTTGTCTGGAAATCAAATGTAATAGTGGGGGAGCTCCAGGTGCCCTCTGGAGGCTGGCAGCCCCAGAGAGCCAGTTTGGTGTAGTGGTTAAGTGCGCGGACTCTAATCTGGGCGAACCGGGTTTGATTCCCCACTCCTCCACTTGCACCTGGCTGGATGACCTTGGGCAAGCCATAGTTCTGACAAGAGCTGTTCTTGAAAAAAGAGCCATTTCTGTCAAGAGTTATCTCAGCCCCACCTACCTCACAGGGTGTCTGTTGTGGGGAGGGGAAGGGAAAGGAGTTTGTAAGCCGCTCTGAGACACCTTTGGGTAGTGAAGGGCGGGGTATAAATCCAATCTCTTCTTCTTATTCTTCTTCTTCTTTAACTGACTGTCTGACTTCTCTTTTCAAAGTGACCCTTGGATCGTAGACGTGTCTTATAGGGAAAGCAGTGTTTCACTCCCACAGGTTGAGAAAGAACTCCAGGAGGGATGTCCATTTTGATCAAATGTCGGCTCTCCTCCTGTATCAAAATAAAATGATTCTACTGTCATTTAATGGCTCCGCTCTTCCCTTTTTTATGAACTCAGAGGATATCTCATTAACAGCTTTGCAAATTACCACAATAACTTATGCTGACACTCTCATTTGTTCCCATTTGTGAATCCATCCCTCTGACAGCCCTAATGAGAGAGTGCAGGGGATTCCCAACCTCAGGATGGCAACACACATCTCAAACACACCTCCAAATGGAAATGATCTTGAGGACAAACCCTGGAATAAAAAATAAGCCTGTAGCGATACTGCTTTCCTTCTAAGCCCATGACAGAAGCCATAATGTTTTCCTGATACTTGCCTGATGAGCATCTTTGGGAAATGTTCTTCCCACTCAGTTCTGCAGTTCTTTTTTTGCCATCTGGACAAACTCCACAGAGGACAAAAACAATCTTGCAGTGTCTAATTGGGATATGTTTTGGGGTAAGGGGACATGTTGAGTGTTATTTATATATGAGTAGTTGTCCAATAGGGCTTTTTTGTTGTTGTCATTGAAATAGTGTTGGAGCACAACCAGATGTATTTTGAATTAATTGGTATTACACATTGACACAAAGCTGAAAACACATTTACAGCATAGGTTCTCAGCTAGGGCACTGCATTCCAATAGCTTCTTTTTGGGCTTGATCTCATTGTCATGTTAGATAAATGGACATGAATTAAGTAAACTTCATTGCAGTTATATTTTACAACATGCCCAAGAAATTGAGGCATTGCCCTGACCTGGATAGCCCAGGCAAGCCCAATTTCATCAGATCTTGGAAGCTAAGCAGGGCCACAGAAGGGAGGTGGGGGCAGGCTTTATTCAGCCACCTCTCCAAATATCCTCAAGGTCACCAGTAGGTGTCAGTCACCAGAGGTCACTATAACTTCCAGGTGCGCACACACTCACAGGTGCACACACATACACACAAGTATTTTTTAAAAAAAAGAAATCGAGGCATTTTTTTAAGTACTAAAGGTAAACTAATTATGTCAGGCTCTTTTCATGTTCTTATTGCATGGGACATCACTGAGCTACAACTAGTACAAGAAAATGGACCACACAACTTCTGGAATTATGGGACGTTGGTGGAAGACATTTATAATTGCCCCCAGGCTATGAATCTTCATGTCCAACCAACACAGATTAAGTGAGGGCTATTAAATCTGATGTGAATTTTAAAAAAAAGATTTCAGGAGTTGTGTACTTCTGCATGCTTTCCATATCCTGTAATTACTCAGATTTGAAAGAATACAAATTGAGTGCTCTCCAGTATTTCTTTTTCTTTTCTTTTTTATGCCCCCCGGAGGGGATTTTTTATTGCATTTTTATTAACACTACAAACTATAAAATAGGGAAGGGGACTACATATAAGGATAAAGAAAAGGAACCCACTACTGACTAAAAACCCAAGAGAGGAGGTCATCAAATCAGCTTAAACATTCGTTATCACTTAATCACGCTAGTCCCATTATGAACTAAGTCAAGTATAGTATTATCTTTTTCAATTCTTAGTTTTAACTGTTACAAGAGAGATCCCCAAGCATCTAGTTTTAGAAATTTCAAAAGCACAGTTCAGAGTCCTTCAGTCTTCATTTTCCCCTTTCCCAGTCTCTTTCGCAGTTTGTAAGGACTTTTGGGGGCTGCTGCCCATTTCTCTGATAGAGAATCTTCTCTGGAAGACCCCGAGTCCAGCTCTCCACTGGACCTAATGTCCATCCCTTTTTTCCCTTCCTCCTCTGGCTCTCCCAGCTGGACTCTTAAAAATTCCCGTGCTTTCTGAACAGAGTCAATCTTTTCCTTTTTATCCTTAATTTTGAAGGTTATGTCCTCTGGAGATACCCATCTGTATCCGATTGTATTTGTTTGAAGAAAAAGAATTAAATCTTTGTACTTCTTTCTCCTTTGCCTTATTTCAAATGGAATGTCTTTTAAAATCACTAAAATCACTTTCATAGACGAAGATAGGGACATTGCTATTTATTTCCAGCTCCCTCTCCTCTCTTTGTTGACTTCCTTGGTTCACTCTGCAAGCTACGGGAAAGATCTCTCCCCCCGTCTCTTCCTGCCTGCCTGGGGCCACTGCGCATGGCCCAGGCAAGCCCCCCTGCCCCGTCCTCCATCTTCCTGGAGCCACACACTCCAGGAAAGATCTCCCCCCATCCCTTCCTGCCTCCCTTGGGCCACTGCGTACAGCCCAGGCAAGCCCCCCCCAGCCCCGTCCACCATCTTCCCAGAGTCAGCACTCTGGGAAAGATCTCTCCCCCCGTCCCTGCCTGCCTCCCTCGGGCCACTGCGCACAGCTCAGGCAAGGACCCCAGCCCCATCCTCCATCTTCCCGGAGGTGTGTGGAGCCGCACGCCCTGGGAAAGATCCCCTCCTCCCATCCCTGGCTAGAGGCGATCTGGTGTGTTCTGGTGGTTTGCAAAGTGCGTTTCTGTGCCCTTAAGCCTGGGACGTTAGTTGAAGAAGGTGGGGTGGGGAACCAGCCTCTGCAGCGTGCTAGAGGTGATCTGGGGTGTTCTGGTGGTTTGCAAAGTGAGTCACTCTGCCCTTAAGTCTGGGAGGTTAGTTGAAGAAGGTGGGGTGGGGAATTATTCAGGTGCCATCTGTCTCTCTTCTGTGAGGGAGAATCTGCATCTCCCCCCCCCCCCAATGTCTACCAATCCAAAGCAGTCCAGTGGCACCTTTAAGACCAAGTTTTATTCAGGCACAAGTTTTTCCTCCTCTGCTAGGACAGATCTGCACGTTCCCCCACACACACAATAGCTAGCAATCTAAAACAGTCCAGTTGAGCATGAGCGGTGGGTGTTGCCTTCTGATACACTTCTGGTGATGTCAGGGGGTGTGGCCTCCTGACACTTCTGATGATGTCAAGGGGGTGTGGCCTTCTGACACACTTCCGGTGATGTCAGGGTGTGTGGCATATGCTAATGTGTTATGCTAATGAGCTCCTGCACCTTTTTTTCTATGAAAAGACCCCTGGGGGACACCATTACAAGACTGACAATGTGGTCCTAAGAAGAGTTATACCCTTCTAAGTCCATTAAAGTCAGTGGGTTTAGAAGGATGTAACTGTGTGGAGGATTGCATTTACACTGCTTTTTCCACCTTTATTTTGTAGTTGGCTCAAGCTGTGGTATAAGGCAATTGTTTCTTACATTGCCTTAGATTAGGGCTCCCCAACATGTTGCCCATAGGCACCATGGCAACTACCACTAACTCCCGAAGAAGGAGGAGATGGGATTTATACCCCACCCTTCACTCAGAGTCTCTGAGCAGCTTACAAATTCCTCTCCCTTCCCCTCCCCACAACAGACACTCTGTGAGGTAGGTGGAGCTGAGAGAGCTCTTTCAAGAACTGCCCTTTCAAGGACAGCTCTTGTCAGAACTATGGCTTGCTCAAGGTCATCCAGCAGCTGCAAGTGGAGTAGTGGGGAATCAAATCCAGTTCTCCCAGATTAGAGTCCGCACACCGAACCACTACACTAAACTGGCTTGCATCCATCATGCTTTTCAAAATGTGGATGGGACCGTTACAAAGCAAGGCTTTCTATTGGCTTTCCTCATTCAAATGAAAGGGTTTCCCATGGCTGTGATAGCAGTTGTAACATGCTGTGGCTCCTTCCCCCCTTCAGGCTTTCATTCTCTTTCTTGTTTCCTCCCCATCAGGTTTCCCTTTGTTACATTTTATTTCCCAGTTGTGATTCCTTTGCAAAGCAGAGAGGAGTCATTGTGTTGAGTTCCACCTCTTGTGGAAGCCATTTTGGGTTTTGCTACACCTCCTCTGGCAGCCATTTAGGGGTGGTGCTCAGCACCCCCTCTCAAAATTCCAAAAGTGCAAGCAGGCTCAAAAATTGGGAGAGCATCTTTGATTTTCAAATGCTGCCATTACAGGAGACAGGAAGAACATAATTTGAAATTGTGGGAAGTCCCTAATCTAGCTATGTTAACCAGCAGTCCTTCACCTGTCCCTTATAGGCTGTTCTCCTGATCTTCTTGTTATGCCAACTTCTCCAGGAAATTCCTGGAGACCCAATCCAAGTTATCTACCAAGGAAGTTTGGGTGTTTGTGGCTGTGCGTAAGTTCTATACCAGTCTATACAGAGGTCAGATGGCCAATGAGACGCTCGGCTATATCCCAGGAAGTGAGACAACACGCTAGGATTAAGAATAAATGTTGTCTTTACTAAAGGTTTCTGCAGTCATACAAAATCAGAATCACACACACAGGTATACAAGCTCCTTAGTCACAATAGTACATTAGAACAATTACAGCATAGAAAATAACAAAAGCATCAAAATGGGGATGACACAATGAGGCACGGCTATACTCATCTGAGGTCCAGCTGAGGAAGAACTCTCCTCCTTGGAACGCTGGGCAGCCGAAATGCAGCAGCTTGTGAACTCCAAGGCACACAGGTCGGACCAGCCAAACCACGTGTGAGCTCTCTGGGTCGCGACTCCCGGAGAACTTAAGTAGTGGAGTCACTTGTAGCACCTTAGTGCACTGCTATGGGGAAGGTGGGTTAACCAGAGAGACAAAGGAGAGTTTCTCCTTAAATAAACTCTTTTTGGGGCATGTGCTATCCAGCCATAAACTATCAAACCCGTCCTCTAAACTATCACTACTGGATGAAGAGGGGGTGACGAGGGGATGACGAGGGGATGACGCTCTCCTAAGGGGTGGTGGCAATATGCAGATCCTACTCCTACATCAAAGGTGCCTTTTGGCAAGGTGTGAATCTTCCGTTCCCATGGACACCTCTTGATTTGCAGATCTGGTTCCTGCTCCAAAGCCATAAACGCTATTGTCTTTAGATCTCCAAACCAGATTAAGGGAGTAGGGTCACTTGCTCTTTCCATTCCAAGAATGCCGGGGTTCGCTGGGGATTTTCCACAGCTCTCCAAGTGGGTGCAATGGCGCGGTGTCTCCTCCATCCCAAAGAGTCATGGGATACATTCCAGGGACGCACATGGTCCGTATGTGCAACGGCAGGCCCAGGCCAGCCTATTTCTAGGCAAGCATGAGATGCAGAACAAAGCAACACACAACATACAGCAATCCCTGAATACATATTGCATAGGTATTCATGCTAGAGACACACATAAGCAGCATCACCACCATACAGAAATACAAACATAAGCTCATATCGTTACATTCTTCAAGTAGGTGCCCTATAGATAGGCTTGCCAGTCCCCAGGTTGGGGTGAGGTTTTCTCCTTGGTTTTTGGGACTTCAGCCCACCACTGGCCAGCTGGGGAAACCCCGCCCTCAAACAGCCACATCCCACATGACTTCCCTAATGTAATGACATCACCCAGAGGTGGTGTCATCATGCCGGGGATGTTGCACAGGGATTCTCTGGTCTGAGGGCAAAACTCTATGGTTTTAAGCCAGCTTTGCCTTCAAACCAGAGTGTCCCTGCACAACATCCCCAGTGTGATGGTGTCACTTCCAGGTGATGCCATCACATTGGGGATGTCCCAAAATGCCCCACCCAATCCCCTGCTAGAGTGATGAGGGGACCTGTCAACCCTAACTGTAGACCTTGTATATTCCAACATGAGCTTCTCAGGTTTCCCTATACATTGTAATACACAATCTCAGTGAGGTCACTCCCTGAAACCAATAGGCTGTATATTTGTGTTACAAAAGGTGGTACTCCATCATACACAGTTAATTCAGCTGTGGAACTCATTGTTGCAGGATGTTGTAGTAATCACTACCACAAAAAGCATCAGTTTGGATGAGACAAACAGTGATGGGGCAGATGAATTAGCTGCTACACAAGCACACCGCAACAGGAGTGTGTGGTCTTCATTGCTTCGTCTGCTGTCTGCTACACCCAACTAGTATATACTGGATATTAAGAATTCTGCAGGTTGCTAACACCTAGCTCATGACATCTAGCCAATGTTGGCAATAGGTTTCCTTCCAAATTCCCTGTAATTCATCTTTCTCTCCCCAGAACTCCAGATTTCTGGAACTCTGAATTCCTAGTCTTGTTTCTGGTGCACTTTATCTGTTAGGATTTCTCCATTGTTTCTTAAAAAAAAAGAAGAAGAAGAAGAATTTTGAATGCATGTAGTTGTGATTTGCCAAAACTTTTAGTTGTGCAGATCCTTAAGTCTCCACCCTCCTCTGCATTACGATTGCACATGTACATTGATTAAGCACAACAAAAAAACAAGCAAGTAAAATTGACTAAAGACCAGTTGTGTTGTAGTAAGCAAGACTTTTATTCAGACAGGCTGAAATAAAACTGCTTAGACAGACCTACCGACAGACAGGCAGACAGGCAGAGTAGTGGAGAGCTGTGCTGGAAATCCATAATCTAGCACAGCTGTTCCTAGAAGTCAAAAAAGTTACAAGGTTGCATTGATTTCAAAGCAGCATCCTTCCAGGGAAAGTACTAAGGACTGCAGCCTCCGACTGTTCATGCACTGCTTATTCTTGCCAGCTCTTAGGAAAGGTCGTGGAGAAACACAATGCTTTCCTGTGCGGCGGCTGGCAAGTGGAATGCAACATCCACATAACACTACTGGCCTCTGCTGCCAGTCTGTGAGAGACGGTGAGCGGAGCAGGCTGGCTGGGGCTGGATGCCGTTGCCTAGGAGAACATCTGGTCCCTGAACTTCGGGCGGAGCTGAAATGAACATTTAAGCTGAAAGAAGACGTAATGCCAGAGCCTCCAGCCGCAGTGTACAGCTGCAGCTCTTCTCGCAAAAATCCTTGGAAGTGCTTTGGAGTACGTGGATGCTTTTCAACTTGTGGCTGCCTGTCAAGGTTGAATGTCACAATGTGTATAAAAATATGGACAATACTTCCATGAAGAAAGTGTTGTTTTTTTAAAAAAAAAATCCTCATTGGCTAGGGGCTAGGAACATTTGAAGCTGCCTTGATACCAACTGGCGACTACTAGCTCTTCTAGTTACAAACTTGAAAGAGTTCCCCCCCCCCCCCCAGATGCAAGCTACAACTTTATTCATCACGTCAGGGTTTCCCACCCCCCTTCTGTTTCTTCAAATAGGCTGCTTACGACCCCTGTTGCTCACATAGCATTGCCAACTCTAAGTTGGGAAATTCCTGGAGGTTTGAGTATGAAGCTTGGGGTGGGCAGGGTTTGGGAAAGGGAGGAACCTCGGCAGGGAACTTACCAAAGCAGCCTTTTGATCCAAGGGGACTGATCTCTGTTTGCAAAAATAAGATAGGCACATTTTATCATATGTGGTGGTTATGTGATGTTTCAAAAAAAAAAATTGGAAATGGGTGCACTGTATAATGGAAAAAATAGTAAGACGTAACATCCCCTTTACTCCAGAATTGCTATTGTTAAATATTTTTCCGAAAGAATTTGAGGCAACTGACAGATACCTGATTGTATACATGTCCACGGTGGCAAGGATATTATATGCCAAATATTGGAAGATTCAAGAAATACCAACCAAACAGGAATATATATTAATAAACTCTTAGAAGCGGCGGAAATAGACAAATTAACTATGGAAATGAGAGGCACGAAGAAATGGACATTTCAAAAAACCTGGAAGAGACTATATGACTGGTATGATGTGAATGGAGTCAAAGATTAAGCTGATATGGTAAAAATAATAATTGAGTATGTAGTAATATATAATAGTGGAATTAGAGAGTATTAACAAATATTAGTGAATAATGAAGCGATGGATTAGGTATAGTAACAAATTGTAATCCGTCTCTTGGCTGTATGTTGTTTGTTGTAGTTGTTTATGTCTGTGTTTAGGAATATAAGAAAACAATAAAGGTGTACCTTCGGGTACTTAAAAAAAAATTAATTCCCGGAGATCCCCAGCCCTGCCCCCCTCCCCAGGTTCCCAGCCCTAATTCAAGTGGATACGAATGACTTGCTTTTAAATAAACCTTTCATGATTCTTTTAAACATCATGCCACCTCTCTTGAGTCCTTAAACAACAGCAACAAAAGTGGATTGAAATTGTCCCAAGTAAATAAATAAAAGATTGTCTACTCCCACCAGCAGCAGCTCTCCAGGGTTCCAGGAGGGAAGAATCTTTCCCAGCACCTTCAAGGTCCTTCAAGGAGGAGAGGCCAAGGATGAAAGAGTGAGGAAGAGTCTTGCCCAAACCTTTCCTCTGCCATGAAAACACACACAAAGTTGCCTTATATTGAATCAGTTCCTTGGTCTATCAAGGTCAGTATTGTCTGCTCAGACTGGCAGCAACTCTCCAGGGTCTCAGGGAGAGGCTTTTTACATCACCTACCACCTGGCCCATTCAACTGGAGATGCCGGGCATTAGACTTGGGACTTTCTGCATACAAAGCAGAGGCTTTCCCACCAGGCCCATAGGCTTTTGGGGGCTGTGACCCCTTTCTTAAAGGCACAGCCCCACAAGAATTTCTCCTGTGAATGCTTTTTTCAATCATTTTAAAACATTTTTAAAGGTGTATGCCCCTTGAAGCAGAGCGGGGTGCTGTAGTGGACTAATTCCCCCAATGAGTTGGAGTAGGTGACCTCTAGGATCCCTTCTAACTCTGTGTCAAGAAACTGGTCTCCTTTAAGAGAGTTTTTCTGCCTGAGTGTTAGCCGAATTGCTCTCAAAGAGAAACAATTGGAACAGTTTATCAGGATTCACCGTCTATGGTTTACGGAGGATGCTGCTGTTTCTGAGGTCCCCAATAAGAGACTGAGGCAGACTTCTTAATAATAATAATTGTTTACTAACACACTTCACACAGTAAGCACACAACAACCACAACACAACAAGAACTAGGAAATACAGAGAGAATAATTCAGCACAGTTGCAATTTGCAGGTAACGTTGGTTGATGCTTTGGGGTATAATTACCTAGCTGCTCCTGCGTGGCTCCAAACTTCAAGCGAAGGGGTAAGGAAGGGGAGAAAATGGAAAAGAATAGCAAATGGACTCAGACCAGCTAAGACCACGTGCTAAGAAGTTCTAGCTGTGCACTGCTAGAACAAAGAGAGGGATGGGAAGGATTTGGGATAGAAAGCTGGATTGAAGGGTAAAGCAGGTTAAATAGAGGACATAGTTTGAGAGTGCTGGGGGGGGTTCAGGTAGAATGCTCAAGAGAGCGAACTGGAGGTACGTTCCTGATTATATCAAACAGGGTCAGGGGAGGAGCTGGGGCCAGGAGACCTCACCTGTGGTGAGGCGTCTGTCATAGCCAAGAGGTCTGGGATTGGCTATTGTAATTCTCTGGGAGGGCTTGGAAACTGGAGGGCAATTTGAGATCTAGTGACTAACTCAATCAAGACACCTGGGCTAGGGGTATTCGCATGTAGATGTATGACTCATCGCCAGGAGGCCAGGTTGAATAGAGAGTCTTTGTGAGGACTTGCTGTCCGTTGGTGCAAGGGGGAGGGGGGGTTTCAGGTATGTGACCATGTGGCTGGTTTGAAATGGAGTCTGCTGCTTTTGTGTGACCATGTGCTTGGAACAAAATGGAGTCTGCTGCTTGCTGTGGCCATGTGCTTAGAACAAAATGGCGTTTGCTGGACATGGGAACACCTCAGGAATAGCAACCATAAGAGGAAACAGTGTCTCTGGTATGTATCCTATTGGGAGCTTACAGCATGTCAGTTTCTGGCACAGTCTGTCATTGGCACACTTCATCAGGTACAGTGATGGCACACTTCATCAGGTACAGTAACTCAGTTGATAAAAACACCATGGCAGGCGTGCAGGCTTACATCCTTGAGGATAGAAGTCATCACCCCCACCTGCCTGAGTGTTAGCTTTCTTGAGGATAGAAGTCATCACCCCCACCTGCCGGCTTGTTATCAGAATTGTTGCTTAAGCTGGCAGAAGTGATTAACCTGCAGCAGCTGAGAACTGTCATCTAAAGTGGTTGACAGCTTTCAGTTTAGAGAGCTGTCCTGGTAACAGCGTTCTATTGGCTAAATGGCTTTTCTTTCTGCAATGAGAACTTCAGCGCCACTAGGGGAAAAAATGCCTCACAAGCCACAAAATTCTGGATATGAGCCGGTTTTCCACTGAGCCGTAGGCTCCTGAACTCCAAGTGGTCCTACTCATTACATGGCAATATCTCATTTCCCTCCAAACAGCAGCTCCTTAAATATGCTATTTTCAGCTCATAAAATTCCATGAAATTTCCAAAAAGGGAACATAAGAAAAATTCTATAGAACCAGACCAAAAGTTCCCTCTTCCACGAAGTCCTACAAACAGGGCAGAGAGGACAGAGCTTCTCCTTCTTGACACTTTCCCCAGCTAGTATTTCGAAATGCACTGCCACTGAATAAGGAGGTTCCATTTAGACATCACAGCTAACAGCTATTGAGGAATCTATTGGCCATGAATTCATCAAAAAACCCTTTGGTTGCCCTGAGTCTGAGGAGATAAGGCAGGAGAAAAACAATTTAAACAAATACATTTAAGATAAATATCATTGAAGCTAGCAGCTGCCATTATGATCTTATGGGCAATGATAGACAAACCAAGGCCCCTGCCACACGGCAGAAAAAAACATGGCCAAAGTGCGGCTATTCAGAGCCGCACCAAAAGAGACACATGGCGGCAGGATCACACAGATTCCCTGAGCCGCCGCGCCATTGCTCCCTGGCAAGATCAGATGCCGGGGAGGAAGCCACCGACGGGAGACTGAGGCAGCCAGCTGCGCATGTGTGCACATGCGCAGTTCAGCCAGGAGCCTCAAATGCGCCGGCAGAAGGACGCGCCGGTGATCCAACGGCTGTGCTTGCCGCGGCCTTTCTGGTAAGTCCACCTCTGTAGGTGGTTTGTTTCACTGCGGATTTTCAGCCTGAAGGGCCGGATCGGGGACGGGTGTGCGCCGCTTCCCAGATGTTGTGGTGCGATCGCGCCCGTTTGCTGTGCCCCCGATTCGTCCCTCTTCCGGCCCTAAACCTCCTGTGTGACCGGGGCCCAAGACAGGCAAACTCCACTGAAGTTTATTTCCCAGTGATGTAAAAAAATGTAAAACTGCAGTTTGGAGGCAATTCACTGGAACGGTACCTACCTTAGGGTTGCCAGCTTCGGGTTGGGAAATACCTGGAAATTTGGGGGGAGGGGCCTGAGGAGGGTGTGGTTTAGGGAGGGGAGGGACCTCAGTGGGGTATAATATTATATAGTCTACCTTCCAAAGCAGCCATTTTCTCCAAGCAAACTAATCTGTGTCACCTGGAGATGATCAGTTATAATCCCAGGAGATCTCCAGACACCACCAGGAAGTTGGCAACCCTACAGCTACCTTCAGGAGCTATGGCGGAGAGGAAATCCAGAATCAAGTTGCTTTGGTGTTTGTGTGTTTGGTGTGTGAGTGTGTGTTTGAAAAAATGCTGTACATTTTCAGACTAATTTAATTAAATGCTCTGAATGGTGGAATACTACAAATAATAGGCCTAAGTACAGATTGGTTATTTCCCCTGACCCACGGATGATTTGGCATTCCCTTCATTCTGCTTCTCTTGGAACTGGAACCAGCTTTTTAAAAATCCCTTTTAAGCACCCGTGCCCCAGAAATACCTGTGAATCTGAGAAGCAAATTTGGCCCACAGCAACTAAAATCTTGATTATTGTTGCCTAAGAGTTGCCATTGTCTGATTAAAGATATGCCCTTTCTTGCCCTGGGTATGTCAATGATTGATTAGGAAAGATGAGCTAAGGAGAGAGAGAATGCTGTTTTTAATCAGAACATCAGTATACTCTGTATGTAATACTGAATGTTCCATTAGTGGAAAAAACACCTTAATCACAGATTCCTCTGGTTCCTTCCTTGAGAAGAATATCTGTCTCATTTAGGGTTGTCTGGGTCAAATATGCTCCCATCTACAAACTCCTACATTCATTTGCATTCTTACCAAGATTTCCAGGTATTGATGAGAGATCCAGAAAACTTGGTACATCTTGTTTCATATCATAGAATCATAGAGTTGGAAGGGGCCATACAGTCTAACTAGTCCAACCCCCTGCCCAATGCAGGACCAGCCTAAAGCATCTCTGACAAATATTCATTCAGCCTCTTCTTGAAAGCTGTCAGTGAAGGGGAGCTAACCATCTCCCTAGGCAGCTGATTCAACCTTTGAACCACTCTGACCGTGAAAAGGTTTTTCCTAATATCCAGCCAATACCTTTCTGCATTTAATTTAAACCCGTTGCTTCGGGTCCTGTCCTCTGCTGCCAACCGGAACAGCTCCTTGACTCCTTCAAATGACAGCCTTTCAAATATTTAAAGAGAGCAATCATGCCCCCCCCTCAATCTCCTCTTCTCCAAACTAAACCAAAGCCTTTCCTCGTAGGGCTCAGTCTCCAGACCCCTGATCATCCTCGTCACTCTCTTCTGCACCCTCTTGATTTTGCCCACATCCTTTTTGAAGTGAGGCCTCCAGAACTGCACACAGTACTCAAGGTGCGGCCTGACCAAGGAAGGCTACAGAGGGGCTATGACCTCCTGCGATTTCGATGCTATGGCCCTTTTAATACAACCCAAGACAGAATTTGCCTTTTTTGCCACCGCATCACACGGACTGCTCATCAGTGTGTATACGTAAGGTCCCATCAAGTTGCTTCTGACGTATGCCAACACCATGAATTAATGACCCCCAAAGCATCATACTGTTAACAACCTTGCTCAGGTTTTGCAAACTGAGAGCCATGGATTCCATGACTGAGCCAATCCATCTCATGTTCGGTCTTCCTCTTTTCCAGCTGTCTTCAACTTCCCTTAGCATTATTGTCTTTCCCAGTGACTCTTGTCACTGCGTAGCACTAATCTCCTTTTTGGGTGGGTACATCCATAAACATGCCACCATATTAGATGCCAAAACACTGTGTTAGATGACGGATGATGAAGTATGGTTTTCAATTTCAGTATTCTGGCAACCCAGCCCAGGACTATTAGTGTGAGAATCACATAATTTTTAGCATATTTCTAAGCCTTGGAAGTCTTAATAGAGATCAAATCAAGCGGCTTTATATTCAATGCATAGTAATTACATAGTTACCTTAACTTTGCTGTCTTTCTAGAATGCTTATTTTAATAGTTTTTCTCTCATTTTCCTCTTACTTCTGCATTTAGGATGTTAAATGCTTGTGTTGTCTGTTCCCATATGGAAGAGACAGTGTCTTTGCACCACAAAGTTAGAAAGAGCAGTATATAATTTTCTAAAAAAAATAAAATAAAGTATCTCAAAGGATGTTGATCTTTGGGCTACATTACGCCCACGGCTAGTGTAATATAGTGGCTAGAGTGTCAGACTGGGGAGATCTTAAACAATACACTCACTAGGTGACTTTGGGTCATATTCTCTCTCTCTCTCTCTCTCTCTCTCTCTCTCTCTCTCTCTCTCATGCTAACTCATGTCCCTGGATTCTTATGAGAATAAAAGGAAGGTAGGGGAGCCACCCAAACCGTTTTGAGCTCCTCGGAAGATGTGTGGGATAAAAATGCAATGAGTAGATTGACTGTCTGCCCAGAGCTATCAAGAGGTATCGTAGATCCCTGGAAAAAAATTCCCCCTGGGTTCCCATATGCATTCAAAGGAGAGAGTGCTCACAGAAAGGACAGAGGAGGAATAAACAATCCTTCGTAGAAAAATCTTTCTAGGAATCCATAATTCCTATTACAGAGTCAGTTTGGAGTAGTGGTTAAGTGCTCGGACTCTAATCTGGGAGAACCGGGTTTGATTCCCCACTCCTCCACTTGCACCTGGCTGGATGGCCTTGGGCAAGCCGTCGCTCTGATTAGAGCTGTTCTTGAAAAAGAGCAGTTTCTGTCAAGAGCTCTCTGGGCCCCACCTACCCCACAGGGTGTCTGTTGTGGGGAGAGGAAGGGAAAGGAGTTTGTAGGCCACTCTGAGACACCTTTGGGTAGTGAAGCGTGGGGTGTAAATCCAATCTCCTCCTCCTCCTCTTCTTCTTCTTCGTGATCCCGTACAGTCTACCCTCTGAAGCAGCCATTTTAATAATAATAATAATAATAATAATAGTAATAATAGTAATAATAATAATAATAAACAAGCACTCACACACACAATACAGAACTAGCAAATTAGGGTTGAAAAGACAGTGACATTTGCATTAGCAAGAAGTATTGTTAGTGGGTGATACATTACCTGTCTGGTGAGATGAGTAGACCTTGCAGCAAAAAAGGAATAAAATAAAAAAGAGGAATGGATCGTGAGTTGACCAACAACACACGTGGAATGGTTCCAAACTGACAAGGTAGGTAGGGGCAAAGAGAGACAAATTGTGTTAGTCTTCAAGGTGCTCCTGGACTCTTGCTCTTTTCTGCTGCTACAGACAGACTAACAAGGTTACCCATCTTATTTATTTATTTATTTATCAGATTTATACACCACCCTCCCGGCATTTATGCTGCTTTATATTCCTGTGATTTGAACATATTAGGAGAGAGGGAGAAACCTTTCTTCTCCATCTCTCAACACATCATTCACAAATCATAACCCTTGACCATGCTCCCCTTCCTTAAGTTTCATCCCCCCCCCCGGCAAACAAATAAGCTACAAAGGATTTAGTCTTTCTTCATGTAGAGCTCATCATGTGAATCACAGCTCCAACAGAGCTTCCATCAGTTGTAACTTGGTTTTCCTTCCTGTTTATGTAGTGTTGAGGTTTCGTATTTTCCCGCCAGCTGTGATTTCTCCTGTGACCACTATTCCCATAAATACAGTTTTCACACATGACATTAAGAATGGCTTTTACTTTCTCTATCTCTGTAGTACTGACAGGGGGAAAAAATGCTAGAATGTACATTTCAAAGTGACATTTTCTTCCACTTTCTGTTCTGCATTAACCATATTCACACATGCACTTAAATGATGTGAGAAATATTCAAAGACACTCTTAGTGTTATGTGAGAAAATGTGTCTTTCAGGGACTAGAATGCATTTTTTTAAAAATAATCAATTTAGCCACCCGGACATATTTCAAGGAGGTACATGTCAACATGAGGGGAGAATTCACCGTGCCATATCTCTTAATATTTTAATGTATGGAGAAAGAGGAGGCTGATTCTTATTCATTTCTTTTGGAATACTTTTCAATTTCAACCATCATAAACTTGCACCCTTCTAATGGATGGCATTTGCTGATGATCAATTTATTCTTGCAGCAGTTGTCTATTGGGCACTGTAACCCTGTCAGAACAGTCAAGCAGATGCATAAGGCAATTACAGCTGGATATTAAGATTTTAATATATTACCAAGACATGAGCACAAGGAAGTAATACTGCAAAATTGCCAGGTCTTCAAAAACAACTAGAACCTCAGGACCCAATGTACCATCAGTCATCAACATTTTAATGTTGTCCTGGAACCCACCCACCCCAACTGATCATATGAGACAACAGAATGTGGGTTCAACTAGTTTTCTTCACTGGGCTTCTTTAATTAATTAAATGACTGATCTATATCACTACTTATTTCAATAAACTGATGATTTTGAGGGTGGGTTGTGCTAGGTTTCTGCCAGTTTGGTGTAGAGCATGGACGCTAATCTGGGAGAACCAGGTTTGATTCCCCACTCCTCCACATGCAGCTGCTGGTGTGACTTTGAGTCAGTCACAAGTTCTCTCAGAGCTGTTCTCTCAAGAGCAGTCCTTGAAAGAGCTCTCTCAGCCCCACCTACCTCACAAGGTGTGTGTTGTGGGGAGGGGAAGGGAAAGGAGTTTGTAAGCCGCTCTGAGACTCCGGGTGAAAGGCAGGGTATAAATCCAATCTCCTCCATTTCTCCTCCATTTCCTCCTCCTCCTCCTCTTCTTCTTCTTCTTCTGCTGCTGCTGCAGTTCTCTCAGAGCTCTCCAAGCCCCACCTACCTCACAGGGTGTCTGTTGTGGGGAAGGGAAGGGAAAGGAGATTGTAAACTGTTCTGAGACTCTGAGAGAAAGGCAGGGTATAAATCCAATCTCCTCTTCCTCCTCCTCCTCCTCCTCCTGTAGGTGAGAGGGTGCAGCTGAATAAAAGCAGCTCGCTACCCTCTCCTGATTGGCTGACCTGATTTGCTGTGAACCAATCGTGCTTCATGCCATATTTGACATTAATGGGGCCCAGGCAAAGTAATCCACAGCATGATCTTCTGTGAATGTCTCTTCTCCAAGCTGCTCTTTTTGCAGATCTACCATATTTTTTTTGCCCAAGGAGCTCAAGACGTCACATGTCATTCTCCATGGCCAAAGTATTTTCACAGCACATCTGGCAGGTGGCTAAGGCCAAGAAGGACTGACTGGTCCATGATCACCTGATGAGATGAGTGGGGATTTGAATCAAGGTCTCCCCTCCAAGCCTGATAGTGCTATACCATACTGGATCTTGGCTTGGAGCATTCTGACTCCAGACCAGAAGGCTTCCTGGCACAGCTTTTCTGATGATCAAAAGGGGTTCCTTTATCGCCCAGGCAAGTCTGATCTCTTCAGAACTTGGAAGCTAAGTAGGGCCGACCCTGGCAAGTACTTGGATGTGAGACCTCCAAGGAATACCAGGGCTGAGACACAGAGGCAGGTTATCAAGCCACCTCTTTGAAATGTCCTAGTCCCACTAGGGGTCGCCAGAAGTCACCATGCCTTCCAGGCTCACAAGTACATACATACACACACTCACCCCACAAGGGGGTTCCTTTATCCTTCTTTCACCAGTGAAAAGCCCACAGGATACAGACCAACAATCCAGTAAAGGAGGTCACGCCCTTTCATTCCCTTTCTAGGGCAGTTTCCACATGGGGACAGGCTTGCGTGATTTCCCTGTTGCTGATGCAGCTGCCGATAAGGCACAGCTGCAATGGAGCTTCCATTCTTTCCCTGCAGTTTCCATGCCTCAGTCCCCCAGCAGCACCCCCATCCCCTGGGGTACCAGGGCTTTCACGCTTTCAAAGAAAAACCAGCCCTACAATATCACTATATAAATATGTTACACCTGTATGTATGCAACGCCCCCTGGAAGTAGGGGGAGGAAATGGCTGCCTTGGGGGCAGAGTTAGGGGAAATGGCTGCCATGTGGGTGGGGAAATCCCACCCCCATAGTAGCCACCCATGCTTTACTGTGATTTCCCTCGAAGTTTCAGAGAATACCAGGCATGAGGGACATTGGAGAACAGCCAGGGAAACCCCTCAGAGGCACATGAACACATCAGGAGACTGTGGGGAAGCAGGGGAAGCACCCCATTTCTCAACAGCATTGAACTCAAGGCAGACAGCCTGTGCAGAATCAGCTTTCCCAATGAAAGGGGGGTGAAACTGGGAGATAGTGGCTAGGTAAGGCTATCTAGTGAGTTAATGGCAAAGGTGGGAATAAAACCAGGGATGTCCTGACTCATCAGACATTACACTATACCTGTGGACTGATAGCGCACACAGTTTATGTTGGTGGGGATTAAAAATGCCAGTAAAGACACCAAAAATAAACATTTACCGCTAAGTTCAGCTTCCACCTCTAGTGTTTTTGGAGCTGCTTCCCCCCCCCCTGAAAGGGGGGGGGGCAAAAAGTGTATTCAGAGCTGTTCTGAATCTCTGCTGAAGAAGTAACTAAGCTTACATGTAGAAATTCCAAAAATTCTTAGTGCTACACGGGGCCTGGCTTTAGCAGATAACGGGACAGGGCGTTGCTAGGATACAGGCTGGTAAAAGAGGCCCCAGCTAGGTGAACAAGACAAACCCCACCCAGGTAACGGAAAATTACTGAAGATGATGGGGCATGGGGAAGGGGGAGGGAGCTTTGCTTGGAGTTAGGTGAGATTGTGAGGGGGTGTGGCCGATTGGTCCACCCAGCCAGAGAGGGAGGGGGGGGTATAAGGATTTATGTGCTGCGCCACAGAGGGCAGAGAGACGACGGAGACCACCTCTAACGTCTCTCTCCATGGTTTGCAAACTATGCTTCAATAAACGCTGTACTTGAGAGAGCTTCCGTGTTGGATTTTCCTGCTCGACTCCTGTGTCCGGTTAATCAGCACATATCACCCCCATTCCTTTCCAAATAAGGAAGACACTAAGCTTTCTTTGGTAGGACATGCTGGGAGACTGGGCTCCCCATCAATCAAGGGCAAGAAGTAAGCACATTTTATAAGCTTGATCTTCCCCTGTAATCTCCAGATGGGACCTGGAGCTCTCCAGGAATTACAACTGATCTCTAGATCATAGATTCATAGAGTTGGAAGGGACCTCCAGGGTAATCTAGTCCAACCCCCTGCACAATGCAGGAAATTCACAAATACCTCCCTCCCCATCCCCAGTGAGCCCTGTTCCATGCCCAGAAGATGACAAAAAACCTCCAGGATCCCCAGCCAAACTGACCTGGAGAAAAACTGCATCCTGACCCCAAAGTGGCGATCAGCATTTCTTTGGGCACGTAAGAAAGGGCCAAAAGAACTAAGCACTGATGCAACCCTTCCTGCCCTCCCTCTCATGATCTGCCTAAATTCACAGAATCAGCATTGCTGTCAAATGAGAGATTACAGAGAGCAGTTCCGCTGGAGAAAAGGGCCACTTTAGAGAGTACATTCTATGGTGTTATACCTAACGGATGTCCCTACCCTCTCTAAACCCCACAGTAACTAAGGAAACAATCCTAAGGTGTCTCACTGTAAGAGGAATGGTGGGTATGTGCCGACACCGTGTCCAAAATTAACATCTGGTAGAAATACTTGTAAACCAAGAACCTTAATCATTTACCTCCATCTGCCACCTTCCTTTTAGACAACATGCACTGATCCAAACAGATATCAAGGATCTAAGCCAAATAACCCCGTAGTCCTCCCTCCCCACCAATGTTGTCTGTCACATTTTATTACTCCACTTTGGTTTTTTTCATGGGATGTACCAACATGACGTTCTATAACTTAACATGATGGGTCACGTGTGATTTAATGCAATGAGACAGGAAAGCATTGCTGCGCTTTCAGAATAAACACCTGCTCTTCAAAGGTATTCTAGCCCTTGCTGAGGGCGCTTCTGTAAAACCTCTAGCTCGGATACCTGTGGAGGATATTCCGAGCTGCCAGAGCTGTCTCTGCGTAACGTATTACACAACCTATTGTCTTTTTATTCTCTGTAGCAACCACTTTCAACCTTCCCTCTCTCCTGCTGCCTGGAAAAAAGTATAAGGAAGAAGAATTCAACACAACTAATAGTAGCTAGAAATGGACAAAACTGGCACAATCAAATGAAAATATTCACTGGAGAATAGCAAATCATATAACCGACTGCTATTTCGAAGGGGGGAAAGTACATTTTTGATGGTGCAAATTTTAAATTTGCTCTGGACATTTTAGATGCACAAAGTCAGTTCAGGTAAAAAGGAGTCCTGTGCCACTTCGGGGGCTAATAAATGTTTATAGGACATGATCCATGGGAGAGCTGTGTTGGCCTGCTGCAGCCCAAAGGACAAAGCGTCTCGTGGCACATTGATGCCTATTGCCTAACAAAGGTATTGTAGGCAAAAGTTTGCTTTGCCAGGTGTGTGAACTGAATTCTCAGTCAGCAAAAGAAAGAAAATTATGAATACTGTTTAAAAAGCCATAAAATGCAAGAGGGCTAGTCTATTAAATTTCGGTACAAATCTCAAAAGTATAAAAGATAAGCACGCTGACAAATTAACAATGGCTATCATTGTCAAGCACATAGGCTGTAGGAGTGACAACTCTGGGTTAGAAAAGTCCAGGAGATTTGGGGGTGGAGCCTGGGGAGGGCGGGGTTTGGAGCGGGAAAGGACCTCAGCAAGGTATGATGTCATAGAGTCCGCCCTCCAAAGCAGTGTCAGACTTCCCACAGCATCAACGAAGTACACACTTGTAGAAAGGTTTTACTTTATTTGAAGCTATAGGTGCATGGACAAAATCACTGT
Source organism: Gekko japonicus (assembly GCF_001447785.1). Classification (NCBI taxonomy): domain Eukaryota; kingdom Metazoa; phylum Chordata; class Lepidosauria; order Squamata; family Gekkonidae; genus Gekko; species Gekko japonicus. Next base: position 45,590 of record NW_015160217.1, read on the forward strand.
TCAGAATGAGGGGGGGAGCAAAGAGCATGGCATGTTATAGTACATTCAAACTACTGCGGCCCAATTGCGGGGTTTCCCGCGCGCGCCCTCGGGCCTGGGAGCAAACGCTTCTAGGCAGCATATGTTATCTTTTCCTCACGGTGTTTCGTGAGAGCCTCCAGCAACTAACAAGCAGCAACCACCTGCGGCCTTGAGAGATATAAACGTTTTGGCAGGCTAAGCAATTATGCGCATCAACATATTTACATGTGAAAGTGAAATAAAGCAAGCGCACACAAAGGAAGAATAAAAGAAAACATTGGCATCTTGCTGACAAGCAGCCATTTTGCCCCAGTGAAACTGACCTGTGAAGTCTAGACAACTGATGGGAGTGGACAGCATCACAGAAGAAAAAATAAGAAACTAATCATCCTCAGGTACTTGCTACAAGTTCTTACTGAAAATGACAAAGGGTAGCTCTAGGAATCACTGGGAACTCTGTGGTTTCCAGCAATTCCTAGAACTATCCTTTCTTACTTCTAATAATAACTTCCAGTAAGTACATGAGGCTGCATTATTTTAAAGGCAACGGGAACTGGATATGTGGAATTCCACCCCCTCCCACTGGGGGCTTGAGAGCCCGAAGTTTGAAGATCAGTTATAATTCCAGGAGATCTCCAGGCCACACCTGGAGTTTGGCAAGTTTAATAGTCTCCCTACTTATGTGTCACAATGTAACAACTTTAGTGGCTGAGAAGAGTGTTTAGGCCCACTTAAAATACTGAAACCTACTGATGAATTCTAATTCAGTAATTTCACACTGGAAAATTAGCTCGTGGATTCTATATGTCGGTAATGCTGAATTTCCACTGGAGTGAACCCGCCTGCTTCAGAGAGAAGGTCTGACTTCAATCTTTTAAAAGAACTGTAATAGTCCACCTGCTTCAGTCATGTGCTTTAGGCACACAATGAAAGCTTGCATATTCAGGAGCCCTGAACAGTTAAAGGTCTTGTGAATCTGGGTCAGGAGAGTCCCTTGCTTAAACACAAGAGACGTCCCTTGTAGGATTAAATCTAGGTCCACCTAATCCAGTGTTCTGTGCTAGAAACCTAGCAACCAGCAGGAGCTGGGGGATCGCAGAAAATTGTTCCTTCTCTTGGGAACCGCAACATAACTTCCTGTGTGGAGAACAGGCACACAAGAGAAGTTCAACACGAATCCTGGCACAGCACAGAGAGATGGATTCTACCCCCAGTTTCTGTTAATTGTGCCACTGGGGGAGGTGAGAATGAGAACTGTCTGCAATGAGAGAGTTGTCACATCAGCCCATTCTTTCAGCCTGGCCACATGACTACACACATCAGCACACTACTGGCCCTACAGGGGGCTAGCTCTCGATGGCAACTTGGCTGCCACCATTAGAGTTCTGAGCAGGGCTTTTTTTGTAGAAAAAGCCCAGCAGGAACTCATTAGCATAATAGGCCACACCCAACAACAGAAACTCATTAGCATATCCAGCCACACCCACCTTTTACTTCTTATTCTGTTTACCTTGTTTGTTGTCAAAACCTAGGGCTTTTTTTGTAGAAAAAGCCCAGCAGGAACTCATTAGCATAATAGGCCACACCCAACAACAGAAACTCATTAGCATATCCAGCCACACCCACCTTTTACTTCTTATTCTGTTTACCTTGTTTGTTGTCAAAACCTAGGGCTTTTTTTGTAGAAAAAGCCCAGCAGGAACTCATTAGCATAATAGGCCACACCCAACAACAGAAACTCATTAGCATATCCAGCCACACCCACCTTTTACTTCTTATTCTGTTTACCTTGTTTGTTGTCAAAACCTAGGGCTTTTTTTGTAGAAAAAGCCCAGCAGGAACTCATTAGCATAATAGGCCACACCCAACAACAGAAACTCATTAGCATATCCAGCCACACCCACCTTTTACTTCTTATTCTGTTTACCTTGTTTGTTGTCAAAACCTAGGGCTTTTTTTGTAGAAAAAGCCCAGCAGGAACTCATTAGCATAATAGGCCACACCCAACAACAGAAACTCATTAGCATATCCAGCCACACCCACCTTTTACTTCTTATTCTGTTTACCTTGTTTGTTGTCAAAACCTAGGGCTTTTTTTGTAGAAAAAGCCCAGCAGGAACTCATTAGCATAATAGGCCACACCCAACAACAGAAACTCATTAGCATATCCAGCCACACCCACCTTTTACTTCTTATTCTGTTTACCTTGTTTGTTGTCAAAACCTAGGGCTTTTTTTGTAGAAAAAGCCCAGCAGGAACTCATTAGCATAATAGGCCACACCCAACAACAGAAACTCATTAGCATATCCAGCCACACCCACCTTTTACTTCTTATTCTGTTTACCTTGTTTGTTGTCAAAACCTAGGGCTTTTTTTGTAGCAGGAACTCCTTTGCATGTTAGGCCACACCCCTAATGTAGTCAATCCTAATGAGTTTCTGCTATTGGGTGTGGCCTATTATGCTAATGAGTTCCTCCTGGGCGTGGTCAACTTGGGAGCCAGCCGGAAGTCCGTTCCTGTGTGTTCCTGCCCAAAAATAGTCCTGGTTCTGAGGCAGTTCTGATCTGCATGGGCCATGCAGACCATGATGGGAGTGAGAGGCTCAAAAAAGGGGGAGAAATTGACTTGGACCCAATCATCTTTCAGTTGGTGAAAAAGGAAGAGAGGGCCCCATGGCCTTCAAAATAAGCTATGCTGGAAGTAGGGTTGCCAGATCCAGGTTGGGAAACTCCTGGAGATTTGGGGATAGAGTCTGGGGAGGACAGGGAACAATGCCCCAGAGTCTACCCTCCAACGTCTCTGTTTTCTCTAGGGGAAATGGTCTCCGTAGTCTGGAGATGAGTTGTAATTCCAGGCACAAACCAACACATGAACAAAAGTTCGTGACAAACTTTGGTCAGTCTGTTGTTCGTGAACCCATGTTTGTGGAAATGAGAACAGCCACGAATGTCCACAAACTTTGATGCAGTTTGTCGTGGTTCATGAAGAGCAAAAAAACCAAAAATGCCCCGCTGCTGAGCTGTTAGACTTAAATGGCTCCGAGCCATTTAAACTCTCCAGTTCTGCTCCCCGCTGCTTCGAAGCAGCGGGGAGCAAAACCAGAGGTTTAAATGGCTCCATCTAACCCTTCAGTTCTGCTCCCCCACCCTCAACGCAGCAGGGAGCAAATCCAAAGGGTTTAAATGGCTTGGAACCATGAACCAAATCACAAAAATGTGGTTCATGTCCGTCCCTAATCCCGAGGTCCCACCTGGAGCTGGCATCCCTAGCTGGAGGTGATGGGACTTGCGTGGACAAAAAGAATGTGGGACAAAGGAGGAACTGAATGTGGTGGGGGGGGGATGAAACAGCTGGCTGAATCTAACCCACTGAACTGAAGGAGATGATGACTGAGTTTGTATTTCTTTGATGTCCATAGCTCTTAAGGCCATTAGAATGAGTTCCTTCCACATTTTATAGATATGAAGCATTTGGTGACTTATGCTTATCCTCCTCTCTCTGCTTATGGGTCTTGCATGATGTTCCCAATGTAGGAACAGAGCATCCATTTCTCCCCTTCAGATCAAACTCAGAGGTGGGAAGGGGGAGAAGAAGGACAAATTACTCATGGTTCCTTTCTGCCATTTCGATAAAAAGGGCAAACCATCCCAGTGTTGTGTTGCTGTGTTCTCAGCCCAGAGAACGTTATGTACCGGCGCAGGCTGCTAAAGAGTTAGAAACTTGTGCGCATCAACTGTGGTTGCCAAGCCAGCAGTGGCAGATAAGTATCACATCATGCACCGCTTCACATGGGTTTCAGATAAACCCAACTAAGGCTACTGTTCAATTGTATTGATTGTTTTTTTTTTATTTTGGTTATTTATTTACAAAAATCATATCCTGCCTTTCTGCCCTTATCAGGGCCACCAAGGGAGCCAACAGATTAAAAACACAGAGACAATAACAACACAGTACAGTAAAATAAACAGACATGAAAAGAACAAGTAAAAACAGGGCAAGAAGGAGGGATCACTAAGGGAATGCCAGACAAAACCAAAAAAGTATTCAGCCACTGAGGGAAGGTGGCAACAGAAGGGGACAGAAGAGTCTCTTGGGGGACAGAGTTCCACCGTTGCAGGGCTGCAATGGAGAAGGCCCTCTCCTCAGTTGTCAGCTACCTAATCTCAAAATGTGGGTAGGGGGTACCTGAAGAAGGGCCTCTGATGATGCCTGTAGCGGTTGGGTAAGTTCATAAGGAGTAGGTGGTCCTTCAAGTTTGCTTGTCCGAAACCATGTAGGGCTTTAGAGGTCAACAGCAGCACCTTTACTTGAGCCCAGAAACAGATTGGGGTGGCAGTGTAGATGGGCTGATATGGTCCCTTTGACCCAGCCCAGTCAACATCCTGGCTGCAGCCAGTGTTCCCTCCAAGCCGTGTGCGTGAGCGGCCGCTCATTAACACAGGAAGCCCTGCTCAGCAGCAATCTGGAGCTGCACAGGGTCTTGCACTGCCCATTGCCCATTTTAAGATTACAGCCATTCTGTTCTGCTCAGGATCAGGATGTGAACTGCTTCGCTCAGAAGGGAGGGGGGAATAGAGGGAACGTTGGCTCCGGCATTCTGCACCGATTGAAGTTTCCAAAAATCATTCAATGGCAGCCCTACATACAGTGAACTGCAGTAATCTAACCCAGATGTAACCCTGGCATGTCCCACAGTGCAACCCAGAAAACACTGCAACTGGTTGACTGGGTAAAACTGGCAAAAGGCACTCCTGGCCACAGCTGCTAACTACTTATCTGGCAGTAGGCTGGGTCCAAGAACACCTGTAACGATTCTTTGTTTATGGGTGTGTGTCTCTTTAAAAGTTTGGTTGTATGTGATAGTCTAGAGTGCTTGAAAAGGCAAGTGTGGTGTGATTGGTGAGTGACAGAGAGGGGGAGGGGTTTTGGAAGTGATGCTGTGTGGATGAATATGTATGTCTATCAGGAGTGACAGTTTGAGGTTTTGACAGCTGAAGGGTGACAGTTGATGAGGACAGTTAAACAGTCAGTTAGTTCGTTCGGAAGTCTGTGAGAGAAGCAGTCTGTGTGTGCAGTTAAGAACAGCTGAGGTTGTTCTGAGAGAATAGTAAAATGTAAATGAAAATAATTGAAGACAAAGTTTAGGAAAGGCTGTATGTCCTGGAGAGAAACAGTGAATTTACATGACCTTGAGTTAAAGTTACAAAGTTACATGCCAAGATCCCTGACAGTGAAGGGAAAAGTGTGTGAAATACCCAAAGCAATTGTTTAGTATTTTCCCATTCCTAGTTACAGTGTTCTACCATATTATTTAAGAATTATATCAATAAATCTACTTTTATTTAAGATACCAGTTCTGAAAGAAATAATTTCTCAGGAAACACATAGACCCTCATGAAAGCCTAAAAACTGACCTACCTACCCAGTGATAGAAATATTATAGTATAAAGGTTTGGAAAGCCTTAAATTTCCTGGTGACAGCCGGATATACACAGTAAAACAAAACATAAAGAACATTTTAAAGGGAAACCAGACCTCCCCAGATAAGGGGTCGTCACAGCACCCCCAAATGATTAGCCTATATACCTAATAATACCTCCAGCAGATCAAAGGAATTTATGTATGGCTCCAAGATTATTTCACTTTCAGGCACTGCTTGTGATCAATCCAATTTATCTAGTAAAAGTTTTACTTCACCCTTAGAGCACCTTACATAAAACTCCCTTCCTCATTTTCTCTTCAAAATAACCTCATGAGGTAGATTAGGTTAGCAGAAAATCACTGGCCTATGATCTCTCTGTGAGGTTCAGGGCAAGGTAGGGGGCTAAGCCTAGGTTTTCTTGATCCTGATCTGCTGCTATAACCACTACACCACAATAAATGATTTAACTGCTGAACATCTGTCTTCAGATCCTTTGCTACACCTTTGCAAGAGGTAGGGTCAATTCACATGATACAAAGTGCTTTGTGATGCATGTGCACTGGGAGGTCTGTATCACATACACAGCAGTAGTTCTGTGCCAGATAGTTGCATGGGGACCACGTGCCTAGTCAAAATTGTGTTGCCTGTGGAGATGGGCTTCAGACTTCCCTCTGTGCCTTTTTTGTGAACTGAAATGGCCCCATGGAACTACTGCTTGCTCTGTAGGGAAGCTGATGTGTAGTAGCAGCAATTGCAAGTAAGTTCCCCACCTGAGCACGTAGCAACTCCTAGGGTCATTTCACTTCGGGAAAATGGTACAGGAGGGAGGCTAAGTCCCTTCTCCCACATACGCCATGTTCTAAATACTGCTTCTGGATGCCTGTAAGTAGGGCTATCATTCCCCTAGGAGGGCCGGGGGATCCTTTGATTTTGGGAGGCCCCATCCACCCCATCCTCGAGAAGCCCCCTCCCAGCACCACCAGCACAATTACATCACCCAAGAGTGACATCATCACGTTTCTGAAATCGGGGGGGATACCGTAGGTTTTGGGCAAAACGCCAGAAGAACACAAGGAAGGATCGGGAGTCCCCCCACCGGCAGCCAGGTAGGACCTGGCAAACCTACCTGTAAGGCATGGAACCCTTGGCACAAGTGTGACAGAAAGTGGCCATGACAACTTTGTACTGCGTTAATGGGCTCTTATATTCTTGAGGAAGAGATGGTGTTCTTTTAGCCATATCTGCTGGAAAACAGGAAATTGAATGGGTGGGGAAAGCCATGTGATTTTCCCCACCCATGTGCTGAACAGGCCTCACATACTTACTACAGCTGTGAGGAACTGCCCTAGGTGGGAATTAAGGATGCCAGCCTCCAGGTTACGGCGCATCTCCCAACTACAGAGATCAGTTCCCGTAGAGAAAAGGGATGCTTTGAAGGGTGGACTCTATGTAGGGTTGCCAAGTCCTACCTGTAGCTGTAGCGGGGGACTCTCGGCTCGCTCCTGGAGTGCGCGTGCACGAAGCATGCACGCACCGCAACCACGTCACCCAGAAGTGACGTGACCACACCGGGCATGCTGGGGGCGGGGCCACGACCATCCGAGGGAAAACCATAGAGTTTTCCCTCGGATGGTCGTGGCCCCGCCCCCAGCGTGCCCAGCGTGGTCGAGTCACTTCCGGGTGACGTGCACTTCACGTACTTTAGGGGTGGGGTTCCCCCGGGGCCTGATCCACCGGCAGCAGGGAATGGGCCTCTGGGGCGGGGGTTTCCCCGCCCCCTGGGGGGACTTGGCAAGCCTAACTCTATGGCCTTGTACCCCACTGAGGTTCCTGTCCTTCCCAGGCTCCACCCCAAATCTCCAGGATTTTCCCAACCTGGATCTGGCAACCCTACCCTCCCACACTCTGCTGGTGTCCAGGGGTGACCTGGCAACCCTACCAGGAATGATTCTGTCAGCATTCTCCTGTGTATAATGGAAGCCTGATAAACATGTAGAATGGGGAAGAACTCTCAGTCACTAGGGAGCCGGTGTGGTACAGTGATCATTATGTCAGATTAGGGCAGTGAGACCCAGTCAAATTCCCACACTGCCAGTTCCCCCACACTAGCTCTAGGGTTGCCAAGCCCAGCCTGGCAACCAGTGGCCCACTGGGGTGGGTTGGGGGACATGTAGAGGCAGCCATCAGTGACAGTGTAACATCACTTTTGGGGGAACCCCAGAAGTGATGTTACACCTCTGTAGGAATTGCTAGATACTCTGTAGTAAAACCAGCATTTTCTGTGGTTTCTAGAGAGGTGTGCTTATCACTTCCAGGTTTTCCTTGGAAGTGACATCACACCATAGGCGCAATGGCCATTTTTTTTTTACTTTATTTTTCTCCCGCTGCCACTCTGAGAGACAGTGGTTAATGGAAGCGAGGTGCAGAGGATTTCCCACCCCCACCAGGGGACCAGCAACCCTAAACTAGCTCTCCGTAGGTGACCCTTAGCCAGTCACTCTTTCTTAGCCTGACCTACCTCCTAGGGTTACTATGAGGAAAAGATGGGGGGGAGAGAGAGAACTATGTATTTTTGGAGAAAGGGTGTGATTACAAAAAATGGCCATGTATGTCTTCAAAAGAGAAGCAGGACGGAGGAGTTGTTTTCCTTTTTTAAAGGAGGAGTAAGTTGCCTATCTGTGTTGTCTGAGGAGGGTTGGGGAAGAGAGGGAAGTTTCAGTATGCCCCAGGCTAGTTGGGTCTGCAATAAGTGGGAAGACATCCTGATTTCCCAAGAGGTGGAAGCTATTTTTACCAGCAAGCTTTTCAGTCAGCAAGTAACAGCAGCTGGAACACAACACCGCGCAGCACTGGAGCATACACAGTAAACATCCAACTTGCTTTTGCAAGCTGCCCCTGAGGGTGGGAGCGTCTCCCCCTCCAAGCCCCAGTGCCAGAACAAAGCTGTTTGTACTGGCAACTTCGTTAGCCTGTCTAAACATGTCCTCCAGGTAACACAGGGAGAATTAATATTAATGTCAGAAGGTGCTTTGGTTCCAGAAAAGCATCAGTCAGATCATTTGTGGTCTGTGTAACCAACCTCTACAGCAGGTTGCCTTTTCAAAGTACGTCGGGGCAGATCCTGCAGGCTCTATGAACACAAAATGACTTTTGACCTTCACTAAAAAATTATTAACCACGACACAGGAATTTATTGATATTATATTAGGAGTAGGGTGTTAGGCCTCCTTTCCGGCAAAATATGCACAGCTACAAGGGGGAAAATGTTTCTGCAGGGTAGATATTCTACAAGAGATGCACGGCACAACTTCTGGGATGCTGCAGTCTGCAAAGACTGGACCACAAAGTTCCAATGGGGTGTAGTGGTTAAAGTGTTGAACTAGAATTAGGGAGATCTGGGTTCAAATTAGGATTGCTGGCCTCCAAGTGGTACCTGAAGATCACCCACTTTCAAAATTGATCCCTGAATGATCAAGATTGGTTCCCTTAAAGAAAAGGGCTGTTTTCCAGGGTAGACTGTATGGCATTATACCCTGTTGAGGTTTCTCCCCACCCCATACCCCACCCTCCCCTGGCTCCACCCCCAAAATCTCCCAACCCAGAGCTGGCAACCAGTGTTCCCTCTAAGCTGAGTTAGTGTGAGCTAGCTCACAGTTTTTTAGCCTCTGGCTCACAGATTTTTGTCTCAGCTCAGGAAAGATAACTCCAGAGAGCTAATTTATGCAGTAGCCAAATCGCTCGCTCACAACTTTAATGCCAGTAGCTCACAAAGTAGAATTTTTGCTCACAAGACTCCACAGCATAGAGGGAGCATTGCCTGGCAACCCTAGTTCAAATCCCCATTCAGCCATGCACCTAACTGATGACCTAAGAACATAAGAACATAAGAGATGCCAATGTTGGATCAGGCCAAAGGCCCATCCAGTCCAACACTCTGTCACACAGTGGCCAAAAACCTAGAGCCTACCTCTATTCCCCAACCTAACCTACTTTACAGGGATGTGAGGATTTGGGGGGGGGGGGGCATGGACATGGCCTTGAATACTTTGGAGAAAGATAAATGGTTATCAATGTGATAGGCAGGTAGTAACTCAAGTTACTTTTCTTGCAGAAGACCAGCCCATAACATCTAGACCTGGTTCTGACTCCTGGCCCGCTCTTATCTGTGCAGCCACACCACTTCACAGGCATAGCAGGTGGGGCCTCAAGTTGTTTTGCTTAGAGGGTGGAATGAGGACCATTCAGTAGCACCACTGGGATTGTCAGGCCCCTCCTGGCCACTGGTGAGAGGTGGGGGGGGTGGAGGGTTGCCAGATCCGGGTTGGGAAACCCCTGAAGATTTGGGGGTGGAGCCTGGGGAGGACAGAGACCCCAGTGGGTTACAAGGCCATAGAGCCCACCCTCCAAAACATCCCTTTTCTCCAGGGGAACTGAGCCCTGTAGTCTGGAAATGAGCTGTAATTTCAAGGGATCCCCAGGTCCCACATGGAGGCTGGCAACTCTAACCACCATTGCTGTGAGACATAAAGCGAGTCTTTACTCCTTGCCTGCACTTATCGGCATAGCCACACCCCTTCATCTCCACAGCGACTTCTTTTTCAAGGTTACCTTAGCATGTGATGGACTATTCAAATTGCTATAGATAATACGCTCCCAGGTAGTTCCTTGTTATTAGAAGTTTAACTATTTTCAGCCAGCATGGTGCAGTGATTAAGAGTGTCCGACTGTAATCTGGAGAACTGGATTTGATTCCCAACTCTTCCACATGAAGCCTGCTGGGTGACCTTGGGCCAGTCCCAGTTCTCTCGGAACTCTCTCAGCCTCACCTACCTCACGAGGTGCCCCTTGTCGGGAGAGGAAGCAAAAGGCAATTGTAAGCCACTTAGGTATTTAAAAAGTGGGGTATAAAACCCTTCTCTTCTTCCTCTATCAGCAATATGCATAGCACTTTCCAGAATAAGAAAAATAAGCAGATCCCACCCTATAATTAATTACAGCCAACAGATTGATTATAGGGAGAAGACAGGGATAGTTGAAGCAATGGTAACATGAGATGAATGTGATCAAAAGTACCAAAACTTTGTTTCAATTGAGAACCGAGATTGGGAGGTTTGACTTTGGACTACCCCTTTTCTCCCATTCATCTATTCAGCAACTCATCCGCAGGCTCCTTCATTTTTCTTTCGTCCTCTATAAAGAAGGGAGATAAGCCTGCAGTGGCATCTTTTTTCGTCTCTCGACTTCCACCTTCAGAGAGACAGAACGTAAGAAGAATAGGTAATAAAGCTGTAGCATTTATAAATAACCCATTAACACTTTGGTTATTGTACCAAGGATGAACCAAAGGAGGGCTGTAAGCTTGCCAAAGGTAAGCATGTATAAATCATGTGGGTTTCAGTGGGGAAGGGAGCTAGCCAGGATCCTTGACCCAAGACGTTAAGCCTGGGGAGAAGGGATCTCGTGTCCTCCTTACCTGACTCTTCATGGCTCAGAGTCATGATGGACTCTATTAGTAGGGGTGGATAGACAGAAAAGGCTCAAATCTTCAGCATCCCAGCAGTTACCTGCACTGGAGACAGGTATCAACTGAGGAATTCTTCTTCCTGCTGCTCATCCTTGTTGTTGTAATAAATGGTGTTGTGTCTCTTTATTCTTCTAATTAATCATACTGTTTCTCTTCATTCTGTATCTGCTTACAAGGAAAATTAGATAAAGTCATAGCAGAGAGCTCCATATTGGCAACTAAGGGCTGCCAACTCCCTCTTGGGAAATACTTGGAGATTTAGGGGTGGAGCTGGGGAGGGTGGGGAGAGGGGAGGGATATCACCAGGTTATAATGCCATAGTCTCCACCCTTTGAAGCAGCCATTTTCTCCAGGGAAACTGAGCTCTGTCCTCTGGAGAACAAATGCAATCCTGGGAGATCTCCAGCTCCCACTTAGAGACTGGCCACCCTACGACTAGCCATGATAGCTAAACTGGACTGCGATGCTCACAGATGAATGACAGCCCTTCGGAGACAGCAGCTAGAGATGGTTTGGCCACTGTGCCCCTGCTGTGGGATTTCCAAGGCATCTGGTTATCCACTGTAGGAAACAGGTTGTTGGACCATTAATTTAAGAGTTCTTCTAAAATTCTTAATTTAAGAGTTCTTCTAAAATTCTTAATTTAAGAGTTCTTCTAAAATTCTTATGCAGTGTGCATAGACCTGTATAAGCCAAACCCTTAGTCTCTAGTTATTCCCTTACAACAACAAGATTACAGATGAGGAAATAATAGGTTGCCTAGGGCTGCTCAGATAATGAAATTAAATGAATGCCAGATAATGAAACTGAAGCTCAAATACTTTGGCCACCGAATAAGAAGGGAGCCCTCACTGGAGAAGACCCTGATGCTGGGAAAGATTGACGGTCAAAGAAGACGGGGATGGCAAAGGATGAGATGGTTAGACAGTGTCATAGATGCAACGAACATGAAATTGAGCCAACTTCAGAGGACGGCGGAAGACAGGAAGGCCTGGTGGGATCTGGTCCATAGGGTCGTGAAGAGTCGGACTCGACTGTGCGACTGAACAACAACAAAAGGGCTGCTAAATGAGTTAATGTGGGTAGTGGGATATAGAGTGGACACTTCGTGGCTTGCACCTCAGATCTTTTATTGCTGCTCCACAAAAGATAGGTAACGTCTTTGATTCTGCAGTGACTGGGTAAGAACCTACTGAGAACTCAAATCAGAATGCATTCAGTGAAAGCTGGATGCTTGAATAAGGCCAGTAAAGACAAAACCACTAGAAAAGCTCTACTATTCCATGAAACGGTCATCCTATGAACCCACAAAAAAATGACAACTATTATTTCAATGCACACTCTGAACAACCTGGAACTGCTACCAGGTAACACATTCCCAAGCCAAGAACTTCACGTCTACCAACATGAAAGTGTGAACAACCCAATTCTCTTGACAGTGTTCATGGTGATAGGCCTACCTTGGATTTTGACCTGCTGAACCTTAGAATAGCCACTAGCATGCCTTTCTACATATGAAGCTGCCTTATATGGAATCAGACCTTTGTGGTCCATCAGGGTCAGTATTGTCTACTCAGACTGGCAGCAGCTCTCAAGAATCTCAGGCAGAGGTCTTTCATATCACCTACTACCTGATCCATTTAACTGAAGGCACCAGGCATTGAACTTGGGACCTTCTGCATACCAAGCAGATGTTCTACCAGTGAGCCATGGCCCCCTCCTCTCTGTGTATCATGCCTTTCCTCATTATTGTGGATTAAAGGCTGAAAGATTTAGTGGTGTAGTGGTTAAAGTGTCAGACTACAATATGGGAGACCCAAATGTGAATCCTTGCTCTGCCACTGAAGCTTGCTGGGTGACCTTGGGCTTGTCATACACTCTCAGCCAAACCCACCTTACGGGGTTGGTGTGAGGATAAAATGAAGGACAGGGAAATGGTGTAAGCGGCTTTATGTCCCCATTGAAATGAAGCAAATAAATCAATTACAATCACTCACTCTTAACACAGGATTTCTCTGGATGCTCAGGTTGCCAGCTCCGGATTGGGAAATACCTGGAGATTTTAGGGGTGGAGTCTGGAGATCAGTTTTTATAGCAGGAGATCTCCAGCCAACACCTGGAGGCTGGCAACTCTAACTGAAAGCTGATTTGTCAAGGAAGAAGCTGAGTCCCAGATCCCTTCTCTTCCCCCCCCCCTCCCTCTGTGAATCAGCTGTTTGAAGGTTAGGAGAGTTTTCTTCTTTCTGTCTGGCACTGATATGAGGATTCTCCTATCACGAGGGCAGCCAGATATCAATAGCCTAGGGATTACTTCATTGGTTAAAGAGGGCAGGCTCAGAGCATTTCTTGCTCGGCTACATTCCTTGCAAACACAGCAACTTAGTCGTCCAGGCAATCTGCAAGCAAAATGTGTCCCAAAACTGTTAACCTCCCGAAGTATTTGGCAATGTAATAACATCTCTGTTATCTGTCATCGCAGGGAATAGAGGTGTTTGGAAACAGAATCCGTTTAACATCTAGCTTTTACCTCTCTGTCCTCAAATGGCTGGAAACTTTTCCAATGTTTTCCCCTAAGACCAGAAAGAGAATGCAAAAATATTATGGTTAGGATTCTTTTAGAAAATGACATCAACCCTTCCATGCCCAAAGATGAGTCAGGGGAAGGGGATGGGTTGCAACAAGGTAGTTATGGAGGTCATGACTAATAGATCAGTATCCTCTCACACAGTCACACAAAACCACTGTAACCAGACAAGTCTACCACTCACCAACTTCAACCCAGAAAGATAAGGGTCTTGCCTCCCTGCCCTTTATACCTGACCCAGCTCTGTGCCAGTCACTTCCCAGCCAATCGCCTCTTGGCATGGATGGGGGCACGTCAGGCTGGGTTAGCACCATCTGTCTCACCAATCACTGATGCCCTGATCTCCCGCTTGAAGCCTGTATCCAACGGGGTACTTGTTTCCATGTGGCAGATGTAGCCATCTCATGTATCCCAGTGGAGTCCAGGCATTCTAACGGGGTTGCTATATTAAAAAAAAAAAAGACGGAGATTGCCCACGCGGGCGAAAAGGGGCGGGAAAAAGTGGTGCAGTCTGAAATGCCAAACCGCTTCAGAGACAGCTGGGGAAAGGCTTGTGTGAAATGGCAGCCCTGTACCGGTTTACTCCAAGACGGATCAATAACGGCTTAAAACCGGCTTTAAAAGGCTAATGTGAAATTCCCCCGTGTTACTTCTTCTATTCCTTGGAAACAGCAACTGTGGTATTCCATGTCAGTATCTCCTTTGAATGACATTGACTTTCTCCACAGAACAGCCTGCCTGTTTCATGCGCATGACAGCTACAGATTGAGGCAGTCCAGTAAAAGCTTGGGGGATTCCTTACCATTGTGCTGAAATCACGTCCCTGGTTAGTATTCTGCAGCATCATTCTGTTTAGCAGACATTTCCTCCTCTCCAAAGTTTCAATAGGATCCATTTATTGGCATGGAGCAGCAATCAGTGAGGGTTTGCCCATGCATTTATATAACTCAGTTCCTCTCCGTATCCAGCAGCAGCATTATTAGCTTTTCCTTCGTTTAAAAATATTGCTTTCTGTCATTATCTGTGAGTGTGTGTACATCTGTGCAGAGAGAGAGAGTACATAAATATGTGGTATAACAGAATATAAAAATGTGGTATAAACTACAGAGATGTATTGAGATTGGGTTCTGCTGCAAAAAAAAGTTACTGATTTGGGGAGGGGGGGAATCCTTACATTCCACTGTAACTGGGCATTATTTGTTTCCCTTTTTGTAACTGGGAAAACATTTTTTATTACACCAATCCAGCCCGTCAGGGATCATGCTGCAGAATCAAAGGACTTTGGTTGTTTAATGATGTTACTAAGAGAATATGAAGCCCTCCCAGGTATATGCATCCTACTGTGAGTAACACAGTGCAGCAAGATAATATCTGCCTTTGGAAGCAAAGGCACACCAGTATAGTTGCTTAAGCAATCGAGGTGTACCCCCTTTTCTCCTAGCATCTGTCCTGTTGTGAACCGTTTCATACCCTCTTGTAAAGGAATGCTGGGGTCATTGTTTCATGGAGGCTTCTGGCTGGTTTTGGTTTAGCCCTTATAAAATGTTATCAACGTAACTGTGAAATGGCTACAGCATTCAAGATGTGTACCACAAGATATGTATATTACTCGATATTACGGATTATTCTTCATAACAAGGGAGGGATGGCTCTTTAGACTCCTGGAGGGAAAATATGATTTTAGTTCCAATTTGTTGTAGGTGTCGGGTGAGACCTGACTTTAATGGATTTGTGTAATTTCTGGAAAGTCTGAGCATTGTCTTAGTGTGTCACATGTGGTATATTTCATATCTGAACCCCTCAAAGTGTTTTACACTGAGTCAGACCATTGGTCTATCAAAGTCAGTGCTGTCTACTTCTGGGTCACAGGAAGTCTTCTTCTTCTTCTTCTTCTTCTTCTCCTCCTCCTCCTCCTCCTCCTCCTCCTCCTCCTCTCCAAGTGAAGGGCGGGGTATAAATTCCTCCTCCTCCTCCTCCTCCTCCTCCACTTCCTCCTCCTCCTCCCAAGCAGATGTTCTGCCACTGAGCCCCAGCCCCACCCCTCCCACTGGGAATGGAAAATATAATGTCCTTTACTATAGGACAATAGCAGAGTGAGCAGAGTGCACACATCAGTGAAGAAAAGGGAGTGTGGTTTTGCTGAATGCACTCAGAAAACATTTTCTTATGAAGATTCAGTAGAAAACATTCAGATACTTTTTTGGGGGAAAGTATGAAACAGATACAAATAGGTCAGTGTAAACCAAATGTGAAGAAGGAATATGACCATTGCCAAAGTTCCAAGAAGAGGTTTCAGCATACTGGGACTTTGGGGGCCTACCCTTAAAAGCCCCTCTTAAAGGTCAGCGGATTCTCTGAGGGTGGTGGAAAGTGCTGTCAAGTCACAGCTGACTTACAGCAGCCCTGTGGAGTTTACAAGGCAAGAGACATTCAGAGGTGGTTTGACATTGCCTGCCTCTGCATCATGACCCTGGTATTCCTTGGAGGTCTCCCATCCAAATACTTGCCAGGGCCAGCCCTGCTTAGCTTCCGAGATCTGACAAGATGGGGCTAGCCTGGGCTATCCAGGTCAGGGCTGGATTCTCTGGTACAGCGTCTGAAACAGCTGCAGGACTCTAACCAGTAGAGACTCAGCAAAGTCCCACAGTATTGCCTAAAGGACTTTACAGTGCCATCCTTCCTAAGCAGTTACATCCTTAGCCCATTGACTTCAATGGATATGGACAAACAAGCCCCCTCAAAAATCCAGTGTTCTGTTTGTGTATACTAATGCTGGGAAATGCATGCATTACTGTAGCCATGAAAAATTGTGTCCACACATATCGAGAGGATTGTGGGTGTCTCATGCTCCCATTACCCATGGCTGGAGTACCAAAAGGAAAGGTCTGAAGGACTTGCAATAGGCCAGCTTGGTGTAGTGGTTAAGTGTGCAGACTCTAATCTAGGTGAACCAGGTTTGATTCCCCACTCCTCCACTTGCACCTGGCTGGATGACCTTGGGCAAGCCCTAGTTCTGGCACAGCTATTCTTGAAAAAAGAGCAGTTTCTGTCAGAGCTCTCTCAGCCCCACCTGCCTCACAGGGTGTCTGTTGTGGGGCGGGGTGTCAATATTACACGGTGTTAGCCCGCAGCAGACCAAACATGGGTGCAATGGTATCCAATAAAGAGTCTCTCAGGCTTATGTACAAATAATATACAGTTTATTATACAAGCCTCTCACCAAATCTTTACACAGAGTGACGTAATGCTCCGCTGCGCTCGCATTCCAAGAAGGAATAGAACAGTACAGTTCGTCACTGAATATATACAACCACTGGCCAATCACAGCCAGTGCTGAGTCACTGTGACTCAGTGCTAATTAGCTCCAGCAGTAGCCAGCCAGAACCGGTCAGAGCCAGCTCTAATGACACTTAGAGCTGTCAGCTCCTGTCAGTTAGATGCCTCAGATCTACAGCATGACTTAACATATACAGAATACTGACACTCCCCCTTTAAGTCATAGCTGCCATACCAAGTTTGTGCTTCAGCACTTCAAACTTTCTTACATACAGGCATCAAGTTAATATGTCAGCCACATGTTGTCATGTACAATGGTTAGCTATATCAAGCCTCACACCATTACATATTTACATTTTTACATTTACATTTACATGCAAGCATACAATCACTTTGATATTTTGTTTTGTTGGTCACAGTAAACATCCCTGTTGCTATCAACCTTTATTTACTGAACCATTTGTTAGCGTTCTCCTGTGCTTTCATACTTCATGCATGGCTTTATTTATTTGACACAGAGAGTCATCACAGCATTTATTTAGCCCTTGTATTCACAATACTTCCAGGCAACCTTGTTAATGCAAACCTTCATTGTTTGCCATCAGGAACCAAACCTTAAACTTAGAGCAGGTTACTTGCTCACAAAGAGCTTAGTTTTTAACACCTTTGTTAAATTGCCAGCTTCACAAGCCTCAGCAATGCACCTGTTTTTCATACATTTTG
>NW_015160217.1:65602-102375 GCF_001447785.1 Gekko japonicus
AGCCTCAGTGCTCTGGATACTCAATCCTTCCACACCACACGTCCTCTGCACAGCCAACCGCGGACTGGGCCCATAACCCTGTCAATATTACGCGGTGTTAGCCCACAGCAGACCAAACATGGGTGCAATGGTATCCAATAAAGACTGGAGTCTCTCAGGCTTATGTACAAATAATATACAGTTTATTATACAAGCCTCTCACCAAATCTTTACACAGAGTGACGTAATGCTCCGCTGCGCTCGCATTCCAAGAAGGAATAGAACAGTACAGTTCGTCACTGAATATATACAACCACTGGCCAATCACAGCCAGTGCTGAGTCACTGTGACTCAGTGCTAATTAGCTCCAGCAGTAGCCAGCCAGAACCGGTCAGAGCCAGCTCTAATGACACTTAGAGCTGTCAGCTCCTGTCAGTTAGATGCCTCAGATCTACAGCATGACTTAACATATACAGAATACTGACACGGGGAAGGGAAAGGGGTTTGTAAACTGCTCTGAGACTCCAGGTGAAGGGCGGGGTATAAATCCAATCTCCTCCTCCTCCTCCTTCTTCTAAATTATGGGCAGAAAGGTACCAGCTGGATATTAGGATTTTTTTTTAACAGTTAAGGGTAGTTCAGCAGTGGAATCGGCTGCCTAGGGAGGTGGTGAGCTCCCCCTCAATGGTGGTCTTCAAGCAGTGGCTAGACAAACACTTGTCAGGGATGCTCTAGGCTGACCCTTCATTGAGCAGGGAATTGGACTAGATGGCCTGTATGGCCCCTTCCAACTGTATGATTTATTTTATGAAAAGTGCTACTGGCAGAAGGCAATTGGAAGAAAATAGAAATAATTGCAGACAGTAATGAATATATGAAAGAAAGAAAAATATCCTTGAAGCTTTGTGTAAAGATTGCAAAGGTGACCACAGACAGCTTTATAAATATATGGTATTATTTCCATACAATTTGGGTAGGTTAACTTCACATCGCCATGTCCTTGAATATTGCCCTGTCATTTTACCAGACCTGTAGCCAGGATTTTTATCTTGTGGGGTTCCGGGGTTGGGGGGCTGCTGGTACCAGGGGAACTTAATTTAAAATAAAAAAAAAACACAACAGTCATGACCCGTGGGGGGGGGGGAAGAGAGGGGGCAGGTGTGTGGCCTCCATTGCCAGTCACTGAGTCTTCTTCCTGCTAGCAAGCAGAGAGAAGACTCCACCAGCAAGGAAGGAGGGAAATCATGTGGGTCTGTCCCTTTAAGGGAGGGGGCTGAGCCCCCAGTAGCCTCATTGTAGCTAGGGGCCAGCATTGTACTATAGCAGTTCTTTTCAATAGAATTGACTTGTCCACACAGAAAAATCCACTTGCGAATGATTATTATAGTACAATGACAACACAATGTCCAATGATGTGCAAAACACCACCCTACACAGTCAGTCCATCTCTTCCAGCACCAGCTGCCTTGAGCAAGAGATAAGAACATAAGAACATAAGAGACGCCAATGTTGGATCAGACCAAAGGCCCATCTAGTCCAACACTCTGTCACACAGTGGTCAAAAATACCAGGTGCCATCAGGAGGTCCACCAGTGGGGCCAGGACACCAGAAGCCCTCCCACTGTTGCCCCCCTCCAAGCACCAAGAAGAAAGAGCATCACTTACCCCAGAGCCCCTATCTATACCTTGTGGCTAATAGCCACTGATGGACCTCTGCTCCATATGCCTATCTAATTCCCTTTTGAAGCCGTCCATGCTTGTAGCCGCCACCACTTCCTGTGGCAGTGAATTCCATGTGTTAATCACTCTTTGGGAGATCTCCAAGACCTTTCCTTGCCCTCCGACCTGAGAAGGTTCCCAAACTGCCAGCATTTCAGGGCCAAGGTACACATGACGGTGATGGGGAATGACTATTTTTGTATTCATTACATTTTTTTATCTTGCCCTTCCTGTCCAAGTTCAGGGCCCAGGGCACCCAACAAGCTTGATGACTAAATGATAATTTGCCTCTCCCTGTTCCTAGTCCAATGCTCTAAATGCCCTCATAGCTACACTAGATGTTTGGCAACCACAGGTCCACGCTGTAGCTGCCAACATGTTTTTAGAAGAGAATTAAGCCATTTTAAAATGCCCTCAAGAGAGGCAGCTGGAGAAATCTTTTTTTTAAAAAGGCAGTGGTGTGTGAGGCTATGTGTCCCTTCCAGTAAAAGCTTGGAAGTGACTTAGGGTACCACTAGGAATAGCCAGAAACTTTACGGTAAAACCTAGCACTAGTGGAAGTGGTATCATCATGCCCACAACACTCCTCACTCACCTCCCCAGCCTTTGCACCTGTTGCCAGGCATGTCCAATCAAACCTGTGTGAGGGCCCAATCCTCACACTAGGCACTAGGCAAGCCTGGCATTAGGCAATCTTGTCTCCCCCACACCTTTTAAGTACCAAGACAGCCCTACCTAGTGTTGCCAACATCTCGGTAGTGGCTGGAGATCTCCCATCTCTAGGTATTTCCCAACCCGGACCTGTCAACCCTAGCCTTCCCCCATATCCACAGATTTCTACTGACATGTAAAATAATGGTTGAGGTGCAATTAAAAACACAAAAGAGGTGTGAGTGTGGATGCTGAACTCTCCCCTGTCCTTTGCTTTCCTTCCACATTCCCCTTTCCAAGTTTGCCGTTTCCCTCTCATCAGACCTTTGACATGAGAGGTGTGCCTAGCTCGAGAAAAGAAAAGTCGGGGGGGGGGGGGGCAAGGCTGCAGAAAGAAAAGAGGCAGGCTTTGTTTAGCGACAGAAAACCTTCTGTTGCTGTTCTGAAAACACCAGTCATTTCCACTTACATAATACTGTATTGTCCTTCAAGGATCCAGTTACTAGAGAAAGTGAATCAGTCAGTATATTGAGGGTGCAACCCTAGGCAAAATTCAGTGGGCTTAAACTGGAGTAACTTTGCCTTAGTCTGCACTGTGAATATATCATGGTATTTGGGAGGTAAATTGAGCTTTCTCCATCTCACAGGTAGATTTTTGTGAATTCTTCCCAACCAAGTGAGCATACAAACAGTTCAACATTTGCTTGAAGTATCTCATGAGCATATTGGCCATCCGGCATGCAAGCTGAAAATGTCATCTTATCTTCCCCTGGGACTTATTTACCCCAAATATAATGCTTCCCCAAAAGCAATCTGAAACATAAAACCATTTAAAGAGGAGCTGTCATATGGAAAAATTGAATGAGTTTTCTCAATTAGCTTTCGAAGATATGCCTGCTACCCAATTCAGACTGTGTCCAGGACGTGATGCTAGTGAAAAACATGCCTGCAATGAGACTTTTTACCCACTGCCTACCTGCTCTGCAATGGGTTTCTGCTCTGTTTTATATTATCTTACCTAGCTGGAAGTTGATTCTGTTTCTGTTATATTGTTATTAATGATAATTATAAGCCACTAGGAGAATACTACACGGACAGAGTAGGATATATACATTTTGAATCAATACAAGCAAAATATTTAGGGGTGTTTTCACAGTGGATGCCAGAGTCAGAGCTACATGTTAAAGGAAAACTGGGCAGCCACCTGAAAGAGAAGCCTTGTGTTGTGTATGTCTCCCCCTACTCCATTGTATGTGCTGCAGTTTCTCCTCTGTCTCATGACATTATGCTGTATTTTTTTAGAGAGGCCAGGCAGGCCCCTCCTGGGCACCGGCAGGAGGTGGGGGGGGTAGGGCTGCTAGATCTAGGGCAGGGGTGTTGAACCCATTTGTTATGAGGGCCGGATCTGACATACCGTGTTTCCCCGAAAATAAGACACTGTCTTATATTTATTTTTTCTCAAGAAGACACACTAGGGCTTATACCACAAATGCATAGAAATCCTGCTAGGGCTTATTTTTGGGGTAGGTCTTATTTTCGGGGAAACAGGGTAAATGAGACCTTGTTGGGCCCAGCCATGTGTGTCATAAAATGTAATGCCAGATAGCGGAGATTAAAACTTAATTAAGGACACAGACAAACACAATTAAAGAGTTTAAAACGTTAAATAAAACATGCTTAAAACATGCTTAAATACTAGCACTCTTGCAATATTTTGTCTATTTAACAGTCTCTGATAACTGACACCTCTTGCTCTGAATTATTGCATCAAAATGTCTGTGCTGTAGCAATCTTGAGTATGCTGTTCAGGTGTGTATCTGTAAGCTGCAAACCTACTTTTGATTTATTGACATTCATTACAGAAATCTCATGCTCAGTGTTTCTAGCCTAGGACCCAGAGGAAGACATAAAATGACCGGGCATTGCAACCTTTTGTACATAAGTTGCTTCATGTGCTGGTCCAGAACATAAGAAGGCATCCTGACACAAACTGAGGGCCATGTATTTGTCTACAAAACTATAGTCTTCCCCAGAGAAATAACTACAACTTCCTACAAAGGAAATGTGCTGGGTGAACTTAGTCTGGACAGATACTCTCAACCGAATCCACCTCACTGGCTTGTTGTTATTCCTCCTCTAAAATAGTTCACATTGCTTTCTTACTGAGAAAGACTGGATCATGACGGCATGAATACAGTGAAAAGGGGGAGGGAACCCAATTGCACCCAGGAGAGCCCTGGCATAAAGAGCCCAACAAAGCCAGTGCTGTCTGAAGACATTTCCATGGTCATGTGGCCGGCATGACTAAACACCAAGGCGCACAGAACACTGTTACCTTCCCACTGAAGTGGTACCTATTTATCTACTTGCAATTTCTTGCTTTCGAACTGCTAGGTTGGCAGGAGCTGGAACTAGAGACGGGAGCTCACTCCGTCATGCGGCACACTCGGGTCTCGAACTGCTGAACTACCGACCTACCACAGCCTGCAGTTCAGCATCTTAACCACTTCAGCCACCACAGCTCCTGTGGTCCTGCTACAGTGGCTCAAAATCTTTCTTCCTCTGCCTCTTTCCTTCCTGAGGATAAACATACCCAGTCCCTCAGCCTTTTTCTCATCTGATCTTCTTTCAGATAGTTTATCTACCTTGTAGTTCTCCTTTATGTTGCTGTCGTTATGTTTCCTCCATTTTTTTTTTGCAATAAACTAAATGTAGCTCCATGCAACTGGCATTCATAAAATCTTCCCAATTGCCCTGGATAAGATGTTAGGCAAAAGAGAGAGAGAGGGAGAGATCACCAATCTGCTGAAAAGATATGCCGAAAAGACTATATACTACAGCAAGTAAACAAACATGGCTTCATTACACAGTTCAGTACACTACACAACTGATATGTGGTCCCTCGTCCCTAGCCAGATACGGCCTCTCATCAGCACTGCAAGCCAATAAAATGTGGATGAGAGTTGCAGAGGCAAAGTTCTTAAGAGTTACAATTTTGAATTTTCTATTAGGGATCAGGTTAAATTTATGGATGATATACTGATTGAGAAATGTGCTTAGGCAGAAAGGTGGGTTCTTTTTTTCTTCTTTTTTATTTCCTCCTCCCGCTTTAGGCTGGAATCGGAAAGCTTGGTGAAAAGAAGATTGTTAAAGGTTTGGCAGTACATAAACTAAATCCAGCTTATACTTTCAGAGAGCCCTCTGGCTGTATAAAAAGATGATGACAGTGACAGTGGGTGAAAAAATTGCTTATATCTACAATTCTCCATTATTTTCTCATTAACTTGAGTTTTAAAGGGAATCATATTAGTGCCTCCAGAGGGTGAACTGTATAAACAAGAGCTACAGATTTACCTGGGCATTAAAAGAACTGCTATGGTAACAGGTCTGATTGCCTTTGGTGCTGTTTAAAATCCTAAAGGATGAATTATCCTGAGATAATCTCACCCTTGTACCCTTTTCTGCATTATATGTCATACTTCTAATCCTCTAAGGCTATGACTGTCTAATAATATCCCTTCTGCCTTCCTTCTTGTTTTTGGTGCTGCAGCTGATCAAACCCCCTTCCAATATGACCAAAACACATCAGGTCGGTTAATTTTGTTATGGTTGTGGTGAGTTACCTCCTGAGATTTCCACCTAGAAGATATCTGGAGATTAATCTGCAGCATTAAGAGTGGGAAATGTCCCTCCAGCCCCTTTACATATGTATGTGCTGTCAAGTTGCAACCACCTTATCGTATCCCCAGCAAGGGGCTTTCAAGGCATGTGAGGAGCAGAGGCAAGTGAGGAGCTTTTCCTTCTTCTGCAGAGCTTTTCTGGGTGGTGTCCCATCCAAGTGCCAACCCCCGCTTAGCTGCTGAGATCTGATATGATTGGGCTATACCATGCTGCCTTCCCTCTACTAACCCTTTTAGGCAGAGGCATTCTTTAAAGCTGATGGATTCAGTGCATCATGTTCTTTGCTGTATGGCATTATTTGTCTATTGGTTACCAGATCCTCCCCCCCAAGAGATAGCTATGGAGTAGAGAAGCTGCTGGCTTACAGAATAACTTCTCTTGCCTAGTAGAAAACAGCAAGAGTCCAGTAGCACCTTAAAGACTAACAAGATATGTGGCAGAGTATGAGCTTTCATGAGTCACTGCTCACTTCTTCAGATACCTGTATCCAGGGGTCATTTCGTAGAAAAAGAGGTGCAGGCGCTCATTAGCATAACTCATTAGCATAGCTTATTTGCATATGCCACACCCCCTGACATCACCGGCAGTGTGTCAGAAGGCAACACCCACCACTCAGGCTTCACTGGACTGTTTTGGATTGCTAACTATTGGGGGGGGATGTGCAGATCTGTCCTTGCAGAGGAGGGAGAGCTTGTACCTGAATAAAACTTTGTCTTAAAGGTGCCACTGAACTGTTTTGAATTCGGGGGCCAGGGGAAGCTCTGCAACTTACCTGACTGCTTCTTGCTCTGAGTGAAGGCTGCTGGGAGCAGGGGGTGGGGCTTGTTGCATGTGCGCTCCTGCAGGAAATGACCCCTGCCTGTATCCAAAACTCACAAAAACTCATCTCCTGCCACAGATTTTGTTAGTCTTTAAGGTGCTACTGGACTCTTGCTCCTTTCTGCTGCTACTGACAGACTAACATGGCTACCCATCTTCATCTTGTTCTTGCCTAGGGTATAAAAAGGACTTTGCAGGTCTCTACTATTAGCAATAAGTAAAAGGCACCCACAGGAAGTTTAAAATCGTCATGGACTCTCACCCCTTCTGTCAATGCAGGATTGTTTCAGGTGCAGAGGACAGCTTTTTCTCATTCAAAAGTGTGTTATGGGTAGTGTAGAGACAACATTGAAAAGTAATGCTGGCCAATAAAGATATTATAAAAGATTAGGACAAAAATATAAGCCTCTGTGAGGTAAGCATCAGGGCCCTGTCCTTCTGGTTACCCACTTCTTAAGGCTGCCTGAAGCCATCACCTGCTAGTCTTAGAATTAGGAGGGAAGGAGGATTCCATAACACTGTTCTTCCTCTTTCTGTGGCTGTCTCTGTCTCTCGCAGTCTGTGGAAGGTTACCAGGTACAATCAGCCCCCTGCCAGCTGTTTCTAAAGACATGTCCTCCATCTGCCTCTGTCCTCTCTTAGGGGTCCCTCTTCTTGGGAGAGGTCAGGAGCCAGCCCCTCAATGGCCCAACAGGAACCCCGCCTCTCCTGGAGCCATACCAACCTGGTGCCTATCAGCTGTAGCAGCACTGGGGCTGTTGTTTCGTCGAAGAGAAACCCCACAAGTCCAGGAAGGTGCCCACTCCCCTGACAGCCCCAAGGGTAAAATGTTCATTCTAAGTCATTCCTACTTCACACAGTGCTTGATTAATGTATCTATCATATTTTTATCCCACTGTTCTTTGAAGGGGTTAAGGGTGGTGTACGTAGTTATTTTCTTCTACATTTGCCCTTGGAGCAACCATGATGACTAAGTTAGGCTTAGAGAAAGTGATTGGGCAAAGCCAGATAATGACGTTCATTGGCAGAGTGAGCATGCAAACCTGGGTCTCCTGAATGACAAAATGCAGCAGAAAATGAAATATCCAGGTTTTGATTCCAACTATCTAAAAAATGATTGACCCCTTCTCTTGGAACTGCAGGGGCTGCTTCCGTATGGTGCTATGTCCTTGTAACCATTTTGGGTGAGAAAATCCCATCACAATCTCATGAGATAGCAATGCAAGGATAATACCACATGGCTTAGGAATGGATAAAGCGAGAACCAATTTTCAACAAAATCAGAGAAACACTGCAGTCTAAAAGATGTTCCCTGAATGAGCGTC
Organism: Gekko japonicus; assembly: GCF_001447785.1. NCBI lineage: Eukaryota > Metazoa > Chordata > Lepidosauria > Squamata > Gekkonidae > Gekko > Gekko japonicus. The sequence goes on from NW_015160217.1 coordinate 73,777, forward strand.
CACTCAAAGTTAGCATTCTATGGAAGATAAAGGTAAAGGTTTCCCTTGTTCGAAAGCCAGTCAACTCCGACTCTAGGGAGTGGTGCTCATCTCCGTTTCCAAGCCAAAGAGCCAGCGCTGTTTGACGACTTCTCCATGGTCATGTGGTCGGCATGACTAAACACCGGGCTGTACGGAACACTGTTACTTTCCCACTGAAGCGGTACCTATTTATCTACTTCCAATTTCTTGCTTTTGAACTGCTAGGTTGGCAGGAGCTGGGGCCAGAGAAGGGAGCTCACTCTGTCATGCGGCACTAGGGTCTCAAATTGCCAAACTACAGACCTTCCGGTCTGCAGCTCAGCGTCTTAACCTCTAAGCCACCATGGCACCTATGGAAGATACCAAGGATAAAATCCTTCTCCTAAACCAAATAGCTTTCTATGTGCATGAAGTTTGTCTTCATATGGAAATAAATTCAATTTTTTTAAAAAAATATTAAATCATTATGTAACTACCTTTCTCCCAGGCATCCCAACTCCTAAGCTGATGACAACCATGTAAAAACAAATTAACAACTCAATAAAACCAACATGTGTGATGCCCCCACCCCAAATTGGAAATGGTATTGCCTGTACTTCCTTTTGAACCAACTTTTCATTTTCATCATCGTTAATTCCTGAACAATTGGAGTAGATTGTGCCAGATAAGTGTTATGTGACACATCCTTTGGATTGGTGAGTAATGATAGCTAACCCCAGCTGGAATGGGAAAGTGTCTGGGACTAGATGTCCACTCCAGCTCATTATCCAAGAGCCCATAACAGCCCCCTATTGCCAACCTTTGATGTAACCAATTATTTTCAGTCCCTAAAAGGATACCCTGATGGGCTGTTACCTAAATTCCATGCTTAATTAGACTTTTTGGTATTGCTGAAAGGTTAATAAGATTCATGATGTCAGATTCTCAGATTACTAGATTGCTTTAATATGCCAAAAGGGATCGGGAGAGAGTCTGAAGATATGACCCATTTTAATGGCCAATGACCAGAGAGATACTGGAAATGTGTGACTATTTATGACGCCATAGCTCTGTGTTCGATAGTTACTGTTAAAACCACATTTTTAAACTGTTAGTTTGCGAGACCTTGATTTGACTTGCAGACAATCACTCAAATCCTGGTTGACTTCAATAAATGCTTCACTCTAGCCAGGTATCTCTGCAGCGAATGAGGGGGCCATCAGTGAAAAAAGCCAGGATCAAGCCAACGCAATTGTTTTTACATCACACAAAACCATAATTTAGACAAATCATGGGCAATAACCCCACTCCAAATCATGATTTCCAGTCCTTTTTCAACACACCCTAACTAACCATGATCAGTCACAAAATCATGTGACCTATAGTTGGTTTTAATTAAACCATCGTTTCACATTATGTTTGAACTGAGCTAGTATTTGGTTTAAAAATATAAAAAGAATGATTTTCCTTTTGCTTAATAATAGACTAGAAAAACACCCTTGTCCTATGATAGTCTTAACAGTTTCAAGTGTACCTCACTACCAGTTGTATGTAAGATATATAACTACATGGAGCCTTACTGTTCACACATGTGTATTTACATGCAAGTGTACTAGAGTTAGATGTCTCCTAGTCAAATGATTAACTTCTAGAGTCCTGGTGGAGAGGTGCATATGATGAGATGTGTACAGTGTGCACTAGATTTTGAAATTACTTCTGAATCTCTCAAGAACTGGACCAGTTGTTTACCAGGGAGTGGAGACAGAACAAAGGAGTAGTCCAGAATAAACAAAAATATTTGGAGAATAAGTAACACCATTTTGGCTTCTCTTCCTTAGAACTGGTCTTGCAGGGACAGGGCCATGCCTTGCATTACCAGACTGCCTATCCTGTTCTTGTAGGGCAATTCTGCATTGGCTTTTCCCTCCGCTGTTATACCAAACTCACGTTGTAACAGAAATTCCAATTTCTGCATTACATGTTGCTGCATTGCATGCTGCTGTCACTTTCTTTGATCATCGGGTTTTATGGTACCTTCTGAACAGATTTATGGCCGATCAGGGGTGACTTTTCAGTCAGTACGGCATTGCCCCAGGGTATTTTGAATGTGGTTTTGAGCTGCACCTTTTCTGTTCAACATGGGTTTGCTAAAATAGTGGAGGGAAAAACCAATGCATAATCAGCCTTAGTCATTCAACCGCTAGAAATTCTTACCTTCAGAGATTCTTACCACAGCCATTACAACAAACATTTCTGTTCCCACATGATTCTGGATTCTACTGTTTTGTTGAATATCCTGCCAGATCAGACCCTCTAGTCCCTCTAATCCAAAATCCTGTTTCACACAGTGGTCAGTCAGTTACTCTGGAGGGTAAACAAGGCATAGAGAATAACCATCACCACTAACTGTATTTTGCTCCGTGGAATCAATTGACTACTGGTATCTAACTGTATTAGCAACACACCTGGAGATTTAGATTTGACAGCTGGTACCTGTGGTATTTCAGTGTATTTGTTTGGTGACATGGAATAGCTACCCAGTACTGGACATCATTGGACAGCTGACAGTCACTAGTGATCAATATTCTACAGGAACTAATAGTATTTGACATGCAGTGTCAGTGAACATTTGACAACTCCATGCAACATCATTCTGGCTTTTCCCCCTCTAGCTTCATTTATTCATCTAACAAGTCAGGAAATATCTCCTTTTAAAAGTGGTAAAACCAAACTGGACTATTTCAAATATTGAGTTCAGATTCCATTCTCAAAATGCATATTTTGGAAGCCTGAAATTTTATTTCAGCTCCTCAGCACCGGAGGGACAGTTATCTTTATTTAAAGAATGGGGGGAATCAGTTGCAAAGCCAGTTTATAATTTATCACATTGGGCTGTGCTAGAGTAAAGTTGTGGTGGTGAATTAGGGCTTATTAACAGTGTTCCAACCAAAAGGAAGACTGCAGCCAGGGGTCATTTCGTAGAAAAAAGAGCTAGGGGAACTCATTAGCATAACTCATTAGCATATGCCACACCCCCTGACATCACCGGAAGTGTGTCATAAGGCCACACCCCCTGACATCACCAGAAGTGTGTCATAAGGCCACACACCCCGCCGCCAATGGTCCCGGCTGGCGGTGGACCTGCAAGGCCGGCGGGAGTGCCCCGCGAAGGCCCTCCCTGGCCCCAGGCAGGCAGGGGTGGGGAGAGGCAGGGAGGAAGCAACTTACCCTCCCTCTTCTCCTGCCTCCTCCTGGCTGAATGAGGGCTGGAAGCAGGGCGGCTGGAAGCAGGGGGCGGGGCTTCGTCATGTGCCCCGCCCCCCGTACCTCACCCAGGGGAACAGTGTTCCCCCGCATTCCCCCCCGAAATGACCTCTGACTGCAGCCAACAAATCAGGAGAAGACTGAGACTGGGAAGGGCAGCCATGAAGGAGCTGGAAAAGATTCTTAAATGTTGGGGTGTGTTGCTGGTGACCAAGATCGAGTTAATTCATGCCATAGTATTCCCCATTAGATATGGGAGTGAAAGTTGGACAATGAAGAAAACTGACTGGAAGAAAGTTGATTCCTTTGAAATTTGGTGTTGGAGGAGAGTTTTAAGGATACCATGAATTTACAAAACAAAAAACAATTAAGTGGACACATGCTGAGTTGCAATGATAAACTATCTTTCTAAAGATTTTCCTTTTATTTCAAATTTGCCATTTTACCCAGTCAGAATGTATAGCTACAGATCAAGGCCTAGCCTTATTCATTAACATCTGTGGTTTCCAGAACTTATTTTACTATATAAACTGTAGACTTCAGGCATCAAAAGGTTCCTGGGATGGATTATAAATGGAAACAGAGAAGCTCATTAAAAGAAAATGGCCTTGTTGTGTGTGTTTAAGACAGATCCTCGGGGCCACAGAAGGCCTCTGAGGGCCTGCTACAGTCAGCGGCTGATTTATTTTTGTCTGTTTTTTTCTGGGTCTAAATTGTCTCAGTGCACACCTTTACCTGTCAGTAATGAGCAGCTATTTCCAGGTGTCACAAACCACTACCTCTTGAGGCCCGGCCTTGAAAGCATCCCTGTAATTATCTCCACGAAAGCATGGAATACAACAATTGTTACTTATCAGCCACAATGGAAGGCAATTGTGGGTAGGAACAGGGACTTCCGACTGGTACGTTGTGCATAAATGACCATTTTCATATGGAAATGATAGGTTCCATACCGGCACAAACAACAGACGCGCACCATTATTACGGGGACGATAGCAGGAGCCCTTTGAAACTCTATTTCCAAACGTCTCCGCAACTACTGTGCTGTGGAGTTCTTGGCTGATTTCCTGTAAATTGTGTGCACCTAAAATAGTCATCTAAGCCAAAGCTATGCATTATACGAAATGCTGGGCTGATGCTGAAAATATCCTCTTACCTAATTCCTCCTCCTTCCCATAATGTGTAGCACTAGTTGCCTTATCATCTGATGATACTAAGCATTTTCTCATACTTGAGCCACATCATTGGCTATTGCTAGCATAAAGCAGAGAAATGGTCAGTGTAATGATGACAAGACATCAATGAAATGGCACTACACATCATAGATAGCAAAAACTGAACACGAAGCTGCCATTTTGGAAACCAGCCCTGTCTTTCTTATGACATGTTGCCCGAAGGTGCATCTCTCAGTACTAAACTATGAATTCATAAAGTAGATGCAACTTTACATGGAAGAATCCAACATAGCACCTTGGCTTGTGCAAGATGGCCCCATTACCATCTTCTTCTGCCCTGATGACAAGTGGATGACCAGTTCTCACTCATGTCTGCATGCATGCAGTTGTAAAAATAAAAAGGTGATATTATTTATGAAATATCAAGGTGTGCTGGAAAAGCCTTGAGAAAATGCAAAGTTATGGTTCTATTTATTCGTATAAAATATTTCTATGCCACTTTTCGCCCTAGCATGGATAGCCCAGGCTATCCCAATCTCATCAGATTTCAGAAGCTGAAGCTGAATCTCCCAGGGGAGGGGATGCCAAAGCTTTGGTTTTGTGTCAATTGAAAGCTTTGCCATCTTCAGGAGAAGATTTGGACCTGCATTCTGTAGAATTCCGTCAATCGATGATTTCTCAAAATACCACTCTTTCACCTTCCTCATGTATATCCCACATTTCTAACCTCATGGATGTCAAACAGGTTTCCCACAGGTCTTCAGCTAAGACAATGAATGAACATAGACCATCTTATCTTAAGCAAGGTGGCTGTATTGTGGGTCTTCCAACTAGGCTGGAGGACATTTGCCATACCAAGGTCGGTACTCTTACAGTTACAAGTTGTTTCAGAGCTGTTCTTCCACAAGCAGTTCTCAAAAGTGCTCTCTCGGTCTCACCTACTTCACAAGGTGTCTGTTGTCAGTAGGAGAAGGGAAAGGAGATTGTAAGCCACTTTGAGACTCCTTCGGGTAGTGAAAGGGGGGGTATAAATCCAATCTCCTCCTCCTCCTCCTCTTCTCCTTCTTCTTCTTCGCAATTATTCCACTAGGTTCTTAAGGGCACAGAAAATACAACTCATAATGTGGTCAACCTTTTCCTCATAATAATGAGTATAAGAAATGCTACTAGAGTATTAATTTTAATATTGAATCCAATAAACGTTATTTCTTGTTAAGACTCATTCATGCCCATGAGGCTTGAAGAAGGGCAGTTCTTTGTAGAAGACTTTTTATACCTCACTTTTCTCCACCCTACGGAGTCTCAAAGCAGCTTACAATTGCCTTCCCTTTCTCTCCCCACAACGGTTACTTTGTGAGGTAGGTGGGGCTGAGAAAGTTCTGAGAGAACTGTGACTGGGCCAAGGTCACCCAGCAGGCTTCATATGGAGGAAGGAAACAAACCCAGTTTTCAAGATTAAAGTCCACCACTCTTAACCACTATACCATGCTGGTTTTGTGGATTACAGCCACTTCATGCACTTATTTACATCTCACTTTATCCAACTCTCAGTGCAGCAAAGAAGAACTAACAAACAAAATCCTTCCATGTTGCCTTTAGTGCGAAGAGACTGAATGAACAGGATTCAATGGGAAGAGACTGAATGAACAGGATTCTAATATATATTTTAAAAGAAAATGGGGGGGGACCCCAAGGCATCCTGGTAAACTAGTTCTTTATTGCTCATAGCTGAAACCCTGCTCCTGACTTGAAGTGTGTGTGTGTTTGCCCATATTGCAGATCTTCATTAAAGGCTGCCATTAAAGCATTATGAATGAGAGTTACCTTAATTAGAGGCTTCACAACAAATCAATGACTCTTTAAGCACTCAAAACAAGCTACTTACATTATCATATCATTGTTGCTACCCAGGAATTGTAATACAAGTATCAGAAGATGCAGCGGTTATCTTTGATGTAAGTAGAGTAATTAATCTGTCATCTCGTCCACATCTCCTCAATATTACAAGGGGGCGGTAGAGTTGCCAACCTTCAGATGGGGCCTGGAGATATCCTGGAATTACAACTGATCTCCAGACTAGATGTCAGTTCTCCTTGAGAAAATGGCTGCTTTGGAGGGTGGACTCTGTGGCCTTATACCCCACTGAAGCCCCTCCCCTCCTCAAACTCTGCCCTCCCCAGGCTGTACCTCAAAAATCTCCAGGAATATCCTAATCCAGAGCTGGCAGTCCTAGGGGGTAGGGAAGACCCCACACACACTAATACAACCCCAAGAGGTGGTGTTTTATGTGATTTTCCCCCAACACAGAGAAAAATGGGTATTAGTGGGGGGGGGGTTGGTTTTTATACCCCACTTTCCCCTACCTTAAGGAGGCTCAAAGCAGCTGACAATTGCCTTCCCTTCTTCTCCCCACAACAGACACCTTGTGAGGTAGGTGGGGCTGAGAGAGTTCTCTCGAGAACTGTGACTGGCCCAAGGTCACCCAGCAGGTTTCATGAGGAGGAGGAGTGGGGAATCAAACCCAGTTCTCCAGATTAGAGGCTGCCACTCTTAACCACTTCCACCACGTTGGCTCTCCAGCACAGAGCATTCCATTTGCTGCTATATATAAAACCTTTTTTAAAAAAAATGACTATTATTTTTTATTTATTTATTGTCTGATTTATACCCCGCCCTCCCCGCAAGCAGGCTCAGGGCGGCTTCCAATAACATAAATACATGATAAAAACATACATAATGCAGATTAAAACATAACAATTAAAATAATACATTACAAAGTGCTGGCGGCGGTTAAAATTCAATCAAGACGAATGCTGTCAGATGGGTTTCCAGCTTCCAGCATAAAAGTGCCTAGATGTTACTCTGCTCGGCAACTCTTATGGCAGCTGCTCAATGATGACTTTGCGGGCCGTGCACTCTGGCGGCGGCAGCCCCTAATTATATGCCTGGTGGAAGAGCTCCATCTTGCAGGCCCTGCGGAACTGCGAAAGGTCCCACAGGGCCCTGATCTCCTCCGGGAGCTCGTTCCACCAGTATTGTGTAGTGGGAGCCGCATGGATCAACGACAGACAACGACGTGGTGCATAGCACGCTTTATTAGGCACACAACAAGACAAAGACAAACGGCCGGCAGGTCATCTATATACACACCTGGGGACCACCCCTTGGTCACCATTGGTGGGTTTGAATCTCCCGCCATGGCTCCCATTGGTTCCCCAGTGGAGGGACTAGGATCCTAGTCCCCATTGTCTTCCCGGACTGAAGCTCGGGTAAATGCCCTGACCTCCGGTGGCGGTCAGTGGACACAACAACCAGGTAGGGGCCGCCACCGAAAAGGCCCCGACCCTAATAGCAGCTAGCCTGGCCTCCCTCTTCATTAGGTATTCTTTTTTCTGTTATATCTTTCCCTTTCCAACCCCATGGCTTGGGTCCTATACCTTTGCTCCACATGTGCCTTTTCTGTGCACTGCAGAGGCGCTCCTGCACTGTGGAGTGGGTTCCCCTTGTGCTAAGCGCTTTGGGGCTCTTTGGTCTAGTGTAAATGGAAGCACCTATTGCCAGGATGGAACTGAACTCAGCAGTGGAGGACCTCCTTCACGGAGGTAGGGAGCAAAGATACAGGATCCAAGACATTATGTTTACCCCAATTTGGTGTCTTAGCCCAAGTGACACTTGGTACTAATACATTCATGTTAGGGACACCAGCCTCCAGGTGGGACCTGGGGATCCCCCCAAATTACATCTTATTTCCAGACTACAGAGTTCAGTTCCCCTGGAGAAAATGGATGCTTTGGAGGGTGGATTCTATGACATTGTACCCCACTGGGGTCCCTGTCCTCCCCAGGCTTCACCCCCAAAACTCCAGGAGTTTCCCAACCTGGAACTGGCCACTCTACCCCCATCCCCTACCAGTGACCGGGGGGACCTGGCAACCCTAATTCGTGTACATGGACATTGTGTTACACATGCATTTAAATATTGATGCATGAATAGAGGAAACATGAGTATGCACATACATGGATTATACAAGCACCCTGGAGTCCCAGAGTCAGAAAGCAAACGTCCCAGCGTAAAGGTAGGAGAGACCTAGTGTGGCCATCTTGCTGAAGCTAGCAAACCTGGGTCTGGTTAGCGTATGAATGGGAGAACCCATTTTACCATAGAATTCTACCACAGAGTTTCCAGTGATTCCCAGGGAGGTGTGATGTCACTTCCATGTTTTCCCAGGAAGTGACATCACATCATTCCTGATGGCTCCATGTCCATGCCACATCTGGTCTCCCACTGGTTGTCAGGCTTGGCAACTCTACAGACTCTCACCCTAACCTATCTCACAGCATTGTCCTGAGGATAAAATGAAGAAATGACGTAAGCTGCTTCAGGTCCCCACTGGGGAGAAAGCGGGGAATAAATAAAGCAAATAAACAATATTTTCCCCATTTTCAATATAAGGAATCACATTTGTAATCTGGGTTATTTTGTTAGTGACTTCTTCAAATGTTATCCATGACTGTACAGCTGTTTGGATACAAGGCTTCCCTTTTCAGATCTGACATTTTTAGGTCTTCATCACTGGCAGGCAAGGAAGTTGGGAAGATCCTTGGATACTACTTGGACTGTGTTTGTTTTCTCCTCCTCTCCTAGGTACGCAGCCAAGGCATGGCTGCACTATACTAAATCAGATCAAGGTCAGTAAAATTAACACTGATTGGCAGCAGCTCTCCAGGGTCTCAGGTAAAAAAATTCATATCACCTGTTTTTCTTCTTTTTTAGGTGAAGCTGCTGGGGATTGAATTTGGGATACTCTGCATGCAATTCAGGTGCTCTCTCACTTAGCCGTGGCTCCTCCTCCTATTGCTCCGGGCTGCATTTGAATTCCAGTCCTAATCTAGATTATCTGGGAGCAGGGGGTCAGGGTAAAAAGAGAAGATACGTCTTGAAAAGGTCTGCCCCAGAAATAGAATAAAGCCCTTGACACTGATCTTAGATGAAAAGCACTGCTGGAGGATTTGGCATCCTTCTGACTTATGTAATAGCCATGCCTCTTGGAGGCCCCTGAGGGCTTTGTCAGTGAACGGGATGGGGCGGGGGAGTGGAACGCAATGTTCAAGCCACCGTCCTCCATTGTGCCTGCGAAATAGCTTACAGAAAATGCTTTTAGCATTCTTACCCATTTCGAATACGTTTTACATGAATATATTTCCGAGCTATCTGCAGCCTGTCTCCCAAGGTCCCCCATATATAAAGAGCTCCTGGGATGTCATTCACTTACATTTCTCTCCTCCCCCCCCCCCTTTCCCCTTTTTCTTTTAATTTTTTATTCATTTCCATTTTTTGTTGTTTTCTGCAAGACCAGAATGTGTGTTTCCCTCCTGTCCCCAAGTTATTACTTTCCCCCCGTCTTGTCCTCTTTCTCTTATGTGCACACGCAAACGTAAAAATAACTTCATTTGTATGCTGGCAATTGACAACCCAATTTTATCCTGACTTCCTAGCTCATTTAAAGCCCCTAAATATGAAGCCATATAAGACAGCTGACTCCTTTAAAAGAGCATCTTTAAATGCAGGCTGACAAACCTTCCAGCGAGCCAGCAGCGTGTACAAGCCTCTCGCTGCCCTTTCCTCACATTTCCTAGGCTCAGTCCTTGAGGAAAACATCTTTGGGGTTGTTTTTTTTTTTTCTTTTACTACAAGCCATCTTAATGGAAGGATTCTGGAAGAGCTGACTACAAATACATGCAGGACATAATTGAAATACTCCATATTTGTTTTCACTGTCCTTCCAGGACAGAAAAATGTGTGATATGAAAACAACAATGACTTCCTTATCTGACAAACTTGTGCCCATTAAGAGTTTTCCAAAGAGGGACTCCATGGTGGAGTATCGACTGAGCATGCCAAAGGTCCAAGTTCAATCCCTGGCATCTCCAGTTAAAAGAGAGCTGAAGTGAAAGACTGATCTGAAACTCTGGAAAGGTGCTAAGAGTAGCTAAGGGTGGCCTTGATAAACCAATAGCCTCACTTAATATATGGCAGTTTCTTGTTAACAGGAGGGGCCATGGCTCAGTGGTAGAGCATCTGCTAGCCCTTGTTTGTGTGAAAAGGGAAACGGTCTTAGGCCGTCAAGAGCAAAAAAAGGGAAAGTTATAATCCTACAAAGAAAGTATTTAAATATAGGAAGAAAGTACTAACTTCCAGGAAACTAAGGTAGTTTTACCAAACTTTATTAAGACACATTGTTGCTGAAAGAAATCTCCAAGGCAAACCAACCTCTCAAAGTTAAGAACTGAGTCTCTAAGAATATAAACATCAACTACATTTTGTTGCCTGTTCAAAATATTATAATTTATATAAACAACAAAAGCTACCTCAACTTCTCATCCCCTGCCCTATTCCTACCTCAACAGTGCCTGTTCAATAAAATCAACCTGTTCAATAAAATCGGCCTTTCAGTTCCCCCAGCCACCTCAAATCTGACAATGGGGTAGATCCAACTTTACTTTGTATCAAGTTCCATTTTGGAAAGGGATTTATAGGCGGGCTCCTGCTGAGTTACAATAAATTTCTGGTCTGGGCAAAAGCCAAATAACTTCTCTGCCACAGGGTGGGACATGCAGACAGTTATTTCTCCTTATATATAATTGTGTTTTGGTTGTGGACTCTCCAAAACATTCCACAAGCTCCCAAATCAGTTGGCTCCCTGACTTGTCACTCCGATAGTGTACCAATCCACTGGCTGCGTTGCCAGAGTCCCGCACACAGAAGCGGTGGCCAGGAACTTGGCCTCAGCATGGTGTGAGCCAATGGATGGGACAGACGCTCCGCTGGGTGGAGGCTGACAAGGCTGAGGCTTGGGTGACTGGTAAGGGGAATGGGATGTCAGTGCCCATGCGTGAGGCCCAGAGGAGCAGCCATTGCCACCTCAGGTCTCCCCTCCGTGGCAATGGATGAGCCCCCAGCTGAGGCGGGGCCCTTCCTCACCACTCCAAGCTGGAGAAATGAGCCCGTGTGCTGGCCTGCCCCAGCAGAGGGGAGCAGCAGGGAGCCGCCACTCTATCTGTTGGGCCTCTGTGAGGCATGTGGGCAGCGGCTGTGGAGCCACCAGCCAAAGCTCCTGCCATGCCACCAATCACTGTGCCGCCGCTGCCAGCCTGCGCCTCACCGCTACCTGCTGTCCCCGCCTGCTGCCCCTTCCCCCAGCAAAGACGTGCCAGTGCTGCAGCCACTCCCTCAGCTGGCCCAGCCCTTACCTCTCGCCGCGCCCCCCTGCGAGCCGGGTGAGTCAGCAGCAGTCAGAGAAGGGCTGCCGTTTGGCGGGGAGGTCGCAGACAGCACACGCATAGGCCAGGGGGGGGCTGGCAACAGGGGCCAGCACCATGGAGGAGAAGGCAGTGAAGGAGGGTGAGGCCGAGATCTTTCTAGAGCTGGTTGTATTGATTTTACAATGGGATTTGCTACTAGTAATTCTATAATTCAAATACACTACCAAGAGGCTGTTCAGTCAGAGTGGGGAACAGTGTTTTGATGAGAAAATCTGCCTCACAGAGAAGAAGAAGCAGGGGTCCATCATAAGTGACTCTATCTGACCCTTGAGAATTGCTGCCAGTCAGAGTAGACAGTGCTGACCTTGATAGACCGATGGGCAGAGTCAGCATAAGGCACTTTCATGTCATTGTACGCTGGAAGAGTTTTTGAGCCACAAAGTTAGTATGAACCAAAGGACCACCTACAGAATATTCACCCTAATAATGTCAGTAGGATTACCCATTGGGACCAACTGTCATACTCATAGCCCCTGCAACATATCCCCACTACCCCCACAATGGAAAGTCAACTTTCCCCAGTTGTGACTCAACTCATTCAAATCGCAGCAAATTCCCCCAGCCAATGTGATTTCCTTCTCCCATCCCCAGTCCCTTCAATGTTACTACACAATAGAAAATTAATTGCAAATATCTCACATGTCCTTTAACCCCATTGGATCTGAAACATCTAAAAGAAGCAATGTTGCAAGGCTGATGGGCTAATTAGGAGGGATACTTAGAACAGACTGCAGAAGAACAATCCTGCCTTTTCCCTCTTTCTCTATTGCCTTCAGGCACTTTTCCTACTGAAAAGTGAAAGGTCAACCAAGCATCTCTAGCTGGAGGTGGGCTCTGTCAGGCAATGGGCCTCAACAGATGGCCGATTGTGTTAACTCCTGCCAATCCTCTCACTATCTCCATTGCTTCTGGTACCCCAAAGGGCCAGTTTCAGTTCCCCCAACCACCCCAAATCTGACAATGGGGTGGATCCAACCATCCTCCAAGTAGCATTCTTACAGCCTGATGACCCTTCCTCCAACTTCAATGGCTCTTCCTCCAACAGAAGAGCCACACAAGTAGGACGAAAGACTGGAGAAGGGCTTTGAACTTGAGCTAAAGGGAAAGGTGGGGCACAGATACTTAAGTAAGCAAATAAATAAATAAATTTACTGTGTGAAGTGGTAGGAATGAAGAAGGAAAAGAAGAGATTGGATTTATATGCTGCCCTTCACTTGGAGTCTCAGAGCGGCTTACAAACTCCTTTCCCTTCCCCTCCTCACAACAGACACCCTGTGAGGTAGGTGGGGCTGAGAGAACTCTGACACAAACTGCTCTTTTTCAAGGACAGCTGTGCCAGAGCTTGTGACTGACCCAAGGTCACATCAGCAGGTGCAAGTGGAGGAGTGGGGAATCAAACCTGGTTCTCCCAGGGTAGAGTCCACACACTTAACCACTACACCAAACTGGCTCTGGGTAGGATCCACCCCAATGTTAGTAGGGGCATATTTTATTCATCAAATCTCCCAATGAGAATTATTTTGATTTAGGTCCCAGTCAGCTTCTTATTGTGGTCAATCCAGATAAACCAAAAGAAATGCTAAAAAGTGAGCTGCCGTACTTTGCATGCCCCACATTTAAATAGAGTTTTCACTTTGTGAACATGACTTGTGGGCCTCCAGAGGCTTTGCCCTTTGAGTTGGATGAAAGGGAATCCTCCAGCTCAAGGGAGAACCTGTGGAGTGGCTGGGTGCAGGCAGAACATCCATGTGGACTCTCTGCCTGTACCCCATACAGGGAGGTGACTCAGCAAAGCTCCACCTTCAAAGTGGCACTGCTAAGCTCTGCGTTCCCCTCCATATTAGCTGTTTAAAAGGGCCTTTGTTCTTTTCTCAGCTGAACCTCAGAGTAGCTTTACACATCTTAGCTGGGAAGGGGAATGGTGACGGGATGCCAGGCTGTGGTGGGGCAGCACAACAGTAGTTACATCTGCAAATCTGCACCACAGGGATGAGGTATGCATATGCCATTCTGGCCTCCTTCCATGCTGCTTGCTGCTGCTGCTGCAGCAGGGACACAACACACACACACACACCATACACACAGCCATGCTCAGGATATGTAATTTTCAAATGGGAAGGATTTTTTTTTTAAGTTCCTTGAAAAATAGGATTATTGGTTATTGTTTTTCATAAAAGTCCAATGCCAGGTTATTTCTTATTCCCAGTCTTCATTCAAATAGCTGGCTGGCTGGCTATTTCACATGGATCTATTGCGTACCTTTCCCTATTCTAGCCTGATTATGCGGCATATCATGAAGCAATTCACCATTATTTTTTTCTCTCCTCCCCCACCCACAGATCTGCAATTACTGATTTGGAATCTTCAATTACTCTTCATAACTTACCCGCAACTACAAATCCATCCTTTCTGGCTCCTGAAAAAAAGGGGGGGGAGGCTTCCCTTTGAAGTCCTAAACTAGGTGAGAATATCGAAGAGGACGTGTTGGTTCTGAGAAATGCAAAGTTGCTTTGGTTGTTCTATCCACTTCTCAGCAATTGTTTGGAAGGCCTCAGATGACAGACAATAGCCTTTGAAAAAACTACTAAGAAAAGAGAGGTACAACCACATTTTCCCGCTGTGTTCGCTGTTCAACTGTGTCTGATTTCTGGTTTGAAAGAAAAGACCTTTGATAACGGGGGGGGGGATAAATTCAAATTGCCATTCCCCAGATACAGATAAAAAATGGCTGACGGAATATAGTTGCAATTGCAATAATAAGCATGGACTGAGATTTCGTGGCTGGCTGTTGAGCTGCTTCGTTAAAGACCAGGTGCCTTTAAAAAGATATTTCTAAATGCAGAAGTCTGCACTAAAGAAGAGGCTCTTCCATGGAGACCCAAAGGCTTTCAGCTCCGTGGCAGGACAGCTTTAGCCCCCTTTCCCATCTTGAATTTCCTGTGGTGTCATCTTATCTAATCATAGCTTAGTAAAAGCTAACTCCATAAGAAGCCTTCAATAGAAAATGAGTTCATACATCTATCTCTTGCAGAGAATACTCATGAATAATGATGTGTGGCTGGAGCAGTCGCTCTGAAAGGTGAGCGGCACTATGTCAGCTCTATCTGAAGGGCACAAGGCCAGGAGGCAGTAGAAAATAGGATTTTTTTATTTTGGTTTTATAATGGTGGCTTTCTTTTGGGCAGACTGACCTCAAAAAATCACTGAGAGGATTTGAAAAGGGAAGATAAAGATCCTTCATTTTCTGTCTTATACGCACAAAGTCTCACGCCAGAGCTTTCCTGGAAGACAGGTCAACATGGTGTTTTCTCCCACCCACACTGAAAACTGCTAGCTCATATTAAATATATCTATATATAGATAGGTCTGGTGTCTGAATGTAGTCAAGGGTTTATTGTTATTTATTGTTATTGTTATGAGGGTTATAATCATGATTTTACTGTTTTATTGGGTTTTATGCTGGGCTGGTGCCCCCTGTAAGCCGCCCTGAGCCCGCTTGCGAGGAGGGCGGGGTAAAAATGCCTTAAATAAATAAAATAAATAAATAAATAAGACTCCAGAGGAGAGCTCAGTAGTTTCTACTGAATCTGTGGGTGCTATCCAGCACAAAGCTCTGACCTGGATAACCCAGGCTAGCCTGAACTCGCCAGGTCTTGGAAGTTAAGCAGGGCCGGCCCCAGCTAGTATTTGGATGGGAGACCTCCTGGAATACCAGGTTTGTGACATGGATGCAGGCAATGGCAAACCACCTCTGAACCTCTCTTGCCTTGAAAACCCGATGGGATCACCATAAGTCAACTGTGACTTGGCGGCACCTCCCAGCACAAAATCTATCTCTTTATCTATTGTTGTTGTTGTTCAGTCGCACAGTTGAGTCCGACTCTCAGGGTTGATTTCTTTTAGGATTGACTGATTTGATCTTCTTGCAGTCCAAGGGTCTTCCAGCGCCATAGTTCAAAAGAATCTATTCTTCGGTGCTCAGCCTTCCTTATAGTCTAACTCTCGCAGCCATACATGACTACTGGAAATACCATTGCTTTGACCATGCGGATTTTTGTTGGCAAGGTGATGTCTCTACTTTTTATCATGCTATTTAGGTTCGCCATCGCTTTCCTCCCAAGGAGCAGGCGTCTTTTAATTTCATGGCTGCTGTCACAGTCTGCGGTGATCTGGGATCCCAGGAACGTGAAGTCTGTCACTACTTCCATGACTTCCCCTTCTATTTGCCAAGGAGTGATGGGGCCGAATGCCATGATCTTAGTTTTTTTGATGTTGAGCTTCAAGCCCACTTTTGCGCTCTCCTCTTTTACCCTGAGCAAGAGGCTCCTTAGATCCTCTTCACTTTCTGCCATTAGAGTGGTATCGTCTGCATATCTGAGGTTGTTGATCTTTTCCCCAGCAATCTTAATTCCTGCTTGTGATTCATCCAGGCCAGCATTTCGCATGATGTACTCTGCATATATATTAAATAAGCAAGGTGACAATATACATCCTTGTCGTACTCCTTTTCCTATGCTGAACCAATCAGTTGTTCCATATCCGGTTCTAACTGTCGCTTCTTGGCCCTTATACAGGTTTCTCAAGAGACATGTGAGGTGGTCTGGTACTCCCATCTCTTTAAGGACCTGCCATAGTTTGTTGTGATCCACACAGTCAAAAGCTTTAGCATAGTCAATGAAGCAGAAGTAGATATTTTTCTGGTACTCTCTTGCTTTCTCCATAATCCAGCCAATGTTGGCAATTTGATCTCTGGCCACTGTTGCGTTTTCCAAATTTGCTGGCAAATGGAGTGCAGAACTTTAACAGCATCCTCTTCTAAGACTTTGAATAGCTCAGCTGGAATACCATCACCTCCACTAGCTTTGTTGTTAGTAATGCTTTCTAAGGCCCATTTAACTTCACATTCCAGGATGTCTGGCTCAAGGTCAGTGATTATACCGTCGTGTTTGTCAAGGACATTGAGGTCTTTCTTGTATAGTTCTTCTGTGTATTCTTGCCATCTTTTCCTAATCTCTTCTGCTTCTGTTAGGTCCCTACCGTTTTTGTCCTTTATCATGGCCATCTTTGCATGGAACGCTCCCTTGATTTCTCCAATTTTCTTGAAGAGATCTCTAGTCCTTCCCATTCTATTGTTTTCTTCTATTACTTTGCACTGTTCATTCAGGAAGGCCTCCTTATCTCTCCTTGCTGTTCTCTGGAAATCTGCGTTCAGTTGGGTAAATCTTTCCTTTTCGCCTTTGCCTTTCGCTTTCCTTCTTTCCTCTGCTATTTGTAAAGCCTCACTTTGCTTTCTTGCATTTCTTTTTCTTTGGAATGGTGGTGATTGCTGCCTCCTGTACAATGTCACGAACCTCCATCCATAGTTCTTCAGGCACTCTATCTATCAAATCTAGACCCTTGAATCTATTCTTCACCTCTACTGTATATTAATCAGGGATGCGATCTAGGTCAAACCTGAATGGCCTAGTGGTTTTCCCAATTTTCTTCAGTTTAAGTCTGAATTTTGCAATGAGTAGCTCATGATCTGAACCACAGTCAGCTCCAGGTCTTGTTTTTACTGACTGGATAGAGCTTCTCCATCTTTGACTGCAAATTATATAGTCAATCTGATTTCAGTGTTGCCCATCTGGTAATGTCCATGTGTAGAGTCACCTCTTAGGTTGTTGGAAAAGGGTGTTCACTATGACCAGTGTGCACTTCTAAATGCAGTTTGATGTGTAGGCTACAATAAATGAAGCCTACAGCAATGCCAGCCAGGTTTGGAGTCAAGGTGGAGCCCCTCTCTCACCAAAATGGTTGGGTACCAACAGGGGTCATTTCATAGAAAAAGAGGTGCAGGAGTTCATTAGCATAACTCATTAGCATAACTTATTTGCATATGCCACACACCCCGACATCACCAGAAGTGTGTCAGAAGGCCACCACTCAGGCTCCACTGGACTGTTTTGGATTGCTAGCTATTGGGGGGGGGGACATGCAGATCTGTCCTCACAGAGGAGGGAGAGCTTGTGCCTGAATAAAACTTGGCCTTAAAGGTGCCACTGGACTGTTTTGGACTGGGGGGAGGGTCTCTGCAACTTACCTGGCTGCTTCTTGCTTTGACTGAGGACTGCTGGGAGCAGGGGGTGGGGCTTGTTGCATGTGCCCGCCCCCTGGGCTCTTTACTGCCAGAGCTCCACTCCTGTGCAGTCCTGCAGGAAATGACCCCTGGGTACCAATGTACAAAAATGATGTCTGATTTTCTGAAAAGAGACCAACTGCCTCTGATTAGGAGAACTTTTCATTGGCCTTCAGCAAAGCTGTATCCAACTGTAAAACAGAAACCAACTACATGCCTTGAAAATATTGTTTTGACAATTAACCCCCTCTGAATCCCTCTACCCCAGAATTATATGAATAATGTGTGTACCAATTTGTGGGATCAGAGATAGGGGTGTGGCTTATGCGGACCAGTGTGAGGGACAGGGTTTATGAATTTCATTATGCCCCCCCCCATCCTTCCATAATTCAGACACTAGACAGAAGTGGGTTAAATACACACTTGCTACATTCGGTTGTGACGCTGTCTGAAAAAGAGGCTTAGAATGTCTGTCTTCCCTCTAAAATTTTCCATCTTCTTAAACCTTTCTTGAATGTTTGGCATTTCCCCCCTGCTTTGGAAAGAACAGAGGGGAGTATCTACAATAATTTTGTTTATAAGATTTCAGGTTTTTCAGAAGAAGACTTGTGTTAAATACTTCATTTTCAGCCAGCCATGCTGAAAATTTCCCCCTTGACTGTATTTTTTATAACAGTTTCTGGGACAAAATCAATAATTGATCATCCTTGTAATCTCTTTTAAAGTGTTGTTTTACCTGAAATTAAAACCAGGCAATTTCACAAGTTCTACTGAGTGGGTTTTATCAATATCATATAAAACTTATAAGTCCAACCAAATAATTTACTACTGTACCTTCTCTATTTTCTGTTAGAACGATTATGACTTCTTGTGCCTTTTGATATTCTTCGCAATTCTGCTTTATTACAATATGGCTTTAGACGAGCATTCAGATTCCAGGTGGAAATATTCCTTAATGAGATGGAGCCCTGATATTCTTATTAATTCTTCATAACTCAGACCCTGCTTCATAATCATGCTCTGTTCTACTCAGGTTTTCCGCAGTGCTAAAAAGTGATTGTACTTTTCGGTGCTCTGTGTGAACAATATGAATGTTCATTTCCTGAGACCTCACTTAGCCACCCTCACTAGCCCTCACTTACCCTCCGTAACACTACCATTTAGCCAAATCTGATTCAATGATAAGACATCATGATTCTATCTAGTTTACTACAACATTCCTGATGGGGTGGTATACCCATTTGAATCACCCAGGAAGGAAAAAGAGAGATAATTCAAGGGAAAGCTCACATCAAAGCAGAAGTCTATGAAAACCATGGCGTTTAACATATTAGAAAAGGGTGGCTCTTTACATCATCTAATGTTTTAAAATATTTTTTTTTAATGGTATCCCTCTGAAATGGCTCGTGTCCATCCAAAAACTGAAACTAGAGAATATTCTGTATAGAACTAATTTGTGTAGCCTAACTTAGGCTGCGGTCACACGGAACAGAAGCCACACAAGTGAGACGGAAAACAAGCGGAGTTTCCGGGCGCGATCTCACCAGCACATCTGGGAAGCGTAGCACTCCCGTGGCTCAACCGAGGCTTCCAGCCGAAACTGCGTGGCAAAAAACTGGTACCTCAGAAGTACTAGTTTCCGGAAACTGCGGGGCAAGGGCGGGCGTCTGATCGCGTTTCCGGTGGCATCCGGCGCCCGCCCATGTCCCCTTGCAAATAAGGTGGGGTTTTTTTGTCCAAGTCTCTATGGATGCGCACGCGCACCCAACGGAGCATGCGCATTTGTCATGTACACACAAAAACAAAACAGTTTGCCGCGGCGCGCGCTTCTTCGTTGTGCGCCGGCTTGTCCTGTGATCGGCACTTCTCCCTTGCCATGGAACCTCCACGGTACCTCCACAGGACTTCCACAGGAGGTCTGATCACGTAACTATGCAGTAGTTTGCCCCAGGGCAAACAGCCACGCTTCTCCCCCGCAGTTTCCTGCCCGTGTGACCGGGGCCTTAGTTCTGTTCATGCCCTGATTAACACATCCAATGTCTTGCAAGAAAAGGTGTGCAAGAACTTCAGTGGAGCAGGAGCTCATCTCATCCCTTGCACACATGAAGCTTCTCCTTCCATTACAGGCGATTGAGGAAATCCTTACAGAGGGGGAGCTCCATTGGAGGCCACAATGCCGAGAAGGACTGTTATATCTGATTTTCTGTACACAGCATATTTATAAAAGAGCAAAGTTGTAACAAATGTGTCGAAGTGACTGACGTGCGTACAACCTGAGGTGTGGTTTGTAATGATTTATCACTCTTCCTTCTCAGATGGTAATTACCGGTCACGTTCTACTTACTCCTGGTTAATGAGATGCTTGTTTGTCATCTCAAAATAAGGCCAAGAAATATTAACCTCATCACAAGCCTAGTTTCAGGATGGGGAAGGGAAGGGAGAAAGCAGTCTGTGTATTGTTCAGATGAATTGTTTTTCGGACTCTCTATCATTTAGAAAACAACCTTAAGACAAAAGAGCTTGTAGCATATAGCTACAATCTGATTTTGTTGAAAGCTGGTCATGGGCTAATAATCAACAACCCAATTTCTGTTTCAATCAAAAATGGAATCAACTTATTATCATGCAAAGGTTCATGAAATTAGTGAGTGGCTCTTGAGAACCACTCTGTTAGTGGCAAAAGCGTAGCTAGCCAGAGCGTGCAATTATTTTCTGGAAATTAGCAACACAACTAAGCAACGTATCCAAGGATCTCTATTATACCAATTTGTGATGGCTTACTGATCTTTCTCAAGTGCTTTATTGACTTACAAAATCAATCCAAAACTTCCAAACTTTGTCTGGTTGTTTTCTCTATTAGCTATAGCAAGACTTCAACAGGGAATACCATAGACAATTTTTTTTTTCTGTCAATGACCGGTTTTTAGCTTGATAGATTAAAAAAAAGAAATTGATTAGGGGTATTGAACAGGTGGGTTTTTAAAAATAAAAATCATAAGCATGGACAAGAGAAATGATCTATGCAAAAAAATCAACATATTGGGAGCATCCACTGAAGCTGATGGGTAATATCTTTATTTAAACATGCCTAAGTCACACTCTTAAACCCATGTAGCATGCACTGCAACAATTTAAGAAAATACGGCACATAATTTGTATATAAAATTCATTGCTGTAGAACGTTGTGGTGATTGGCTGTTATGACAGAGACAGAGCTGCCATCGTTCTGAGTCTCTTTCCTTACTTTCCTTCTTAATGGGTTGGATCCAGACTAAACTGGCGATTTCCTTCAACTCCCCCTTCCCGCTGCAGGCCCCCCTCATGTCACTTCTACAGATCCCCCAGGAGCAACATTTCATGGAGATCAGCGGACTGCAGTATGGCTGGGGAGGCAGAAATTTCCATTCCACCACCAGAAAATTTATCCTGGATCCAACCCATTGTCTAGTGCAGTAGAAACCCATTGTCTAGTGCAGTAGAAAAGGGTCTTGGGATTGCATTTGATCACAGACTGAGTTAGCAATATGATGTGACTGCAAAAAAGAAGAAAAGAAGAAAAGGCCTAATGCTTTAGGCTGCCATAACAGAAGCATAAGCTTCGACCCCACAGATTGTTTCCACAGACAGAAGCATGTCCACTAACAAAGTGCATCTTTCTTGCCTCCTCCTAAACAGTTCACTCAAGTACTATTGCCAGGGAGACCCTAATCCCAAGGAGTAACCCCCACCACTCACCATGCACAAGTTACGTGTGTATTATGAAGTCTGTGATCTTGCGCGTCTTCAGCTCAATCTGGATGGTGTCGTTCACCTTGATGAGGGGGGGTCTGGGTAGCGGAGGGTCCTGGCTTCGTGAGTCACAAGGTGAGGGATCCCCTTGGTACCTACAAAGATCTTCCTCACCTTGCACAGTTTGTACTTTGCTTCTTCTGGGGTGATTCGGTGAACAGCAAAGCGGCCTTTCGTGTCATAAATGAGGCAGAAGTGCTCAATGCTGATGACATCCATGAAGCCAGCAGGGTAGGTGATATCTGTGCGGACTTTGCCATCGATCTTGATAAATCTCTGCATGCAGATCTTCTTGACTTCATCACCAGTCAGGGCATACTTCAGCCTGTTCCTAAGGAAGATGATGAGTGGGAGGCACTCCCTTAGTTTGTGGGGACCTGTTGATGGACGAGGCGCAAAGACTCCCGTCAGTTTATCCAGCATCCAGTGCTTTGGAGCTGCCACATGCTTCAGGAGCTTCTTGGGTCCACAAGCCATGGGTGCGCTGTGTTGGGAAAAGAGCCACCACTTCCATTCCCTAATCCCAAGGAGTAACGGTCTTGTTTGGACCTTCCCAGGCTTCTCTTTCCATTGAAAATGTGGGATTAGCTGGTCATTTTGGGGATAAACCTGATTTTTGAGGGTTCCTCTCTAATTGGTCTGGAGTAGGACCTCTTTTTGCTTGCTTCACTTTTTCCTGTGTGTGTCAGATTTCTTAAATGAATAAGCCTGATCCTGAGTGGTTGGTTAAGGCCCTGGGGTTTCAGGTATTGTGCAGGCTTGACTGATGAGAATCCTGAGACATCTGAGGATGGGGTGAGGCACCCAACCCTACCACTCATGGCTGTCTTACACAAGCCCATGGGACTTAGGGTGATGGTGGTAAATCCCTCAGTGCTGCACAGTCTCATAAGAACATAAGAACATAAGAGACGCCAATGTTGGATCAGGCCAAAGGCCCATCCAGTCCAACACTCTGTGTCACACAGTGGCCAGAAATACCAGTGCCATCAGGAGGTCCAGCAGTGGGGCCAGGACATTAGAAGCCCTCCCACTGTTGACCCCCCCCCAAGCACCAAGAAGACAGAGCATCACTTGCCCCAGAGCCCCTAGCTATACCTTGTGGCTAATAGCCACGGATGGACCGTCTCATGTAATCCTTCATATGGAATGGTGTGAGGTGATGGGATTGATGAGCAGCACCTCTGTGTAAAGTTTGGGTGCCGGCTTTGGGCCCCTTTGAGCCAGAGCTGAACCAGCACACAGTAGAAGGGGAGAGAGTTTTAATAAGTGTGCAGTTCAAAGATAATAGATCCTTAATTAGCCGTTACTTAGTGGTATGTGGGGGTCTTCATTTCAGGGTATGAGGCAAAATAGAGTAACATGTAGGGATCTGAGTTTGGATTCCCCTGGGATGAAAATTCTCCAGAAAAATTGCCACTTGGGCTCAGCTCAGAACACTCCCAGGTGTTTAATCTCTTGGTCTTTTGGCAGTGTTTGGGTTTGAGGGAGAAAAGAGGAAGCTGGCCTGTCAAACAACTGTTGGGAAGTGCCTGATCCCATTAAATTCTAAAGAGTTTAAAGCAGCAGAGCCTGCCCCAACAGCCAGGAAACACCAGGACTCAGTGAGCACACTCAATGGCCTGCCCACCGTTTCCTGGCATTTGGGGTGGGCTCTGACACTGTGACACCTTGGTTGCCCTGCCAAGCTTTGTGGGGCTCCATGAGGGCTCTTGTCGGCCCATCCTCCATTTCCCCATCATTCAGAGCAGACTCCGCTGCCTCCAGTGCTGGCAGTTGGGGGGGGGGGCGGAGGTTGAGGGGGAGGACCAAAGTGTGGCTCTGGAGCTGCCAGCAAAGAGATTGTAGGTGAGTCCAAGTCTGGGGCAATTTGGTCCTTCCTTTCACCTTAAAATTTAAAGGGACAGGGAAGCCAAATATCAGCTGTTGGTTCAACTGTTTGCGGTGGCTCAAGTGGTTAAGACGCTGAACTGCAGGCTGTGGAAGGTCGGTAGTTCAGCAGTTCAAGACCCAAGTGTGCCGCATGATGGAGTGAGCTCCCGTCTCTAGTTCCAGCTCCTGCCAACCTAGCAGTTTGAAAGCAAGAAATTGCAAGTAGATAAATAGTTATCACTTCGGTGGGAAGGTAACAGCGTTCTGTGCGCCTTGGCGTTTAGTCATGCTGGCCACATGACTACAGAAACGTCTTCGGACAGTGCTGGCTCTTCGGCTTTGAAACGGAGATGAGCACCGCAACCCTAGAGTCAGATTCGATTGGCTTTCGAGCAAGGGAACCTTTACCTTTTTAATCTCTTTACATTTTAAAGGGTTATTATTTTCTATGACACCTGGCCACAGATCTGCTCTCACAAAAAATAATAACCCTCTAAAACTTCATGTAGTGGTTAAAGCGTTAGACTAGGACCTTGGAAATCCAGGTTCGACTGACCAATTGTGCCATGGAAGTTTGCTGGGTGACCTACCTCGCAGGCTTGTTGTAAGGATGAAATGAAAGAGGGGGAAACAACGTAAGCCACTTCGTGTCCCCTTTGGGTAGAAAGGCAGGATATAAATAAAGCAAATAAAATAAAATAAATAAAACTAAAAAGGACCAGGCACTGTCAAACCGCTATTACAAGTACCTGAAAAAATCAGGTACAAAAAAATAAATAAATGAAATCCTGAATCAGTAAGGACAACCACGGAAATTTTGGGTAACAAAGCAAGTTCCCTACTGAGAACCCAGATCCAAAATAATACTGATTCTTTTTTTAAAGTCGCACTCCTAGTTTCATCTACACAAAACAGACACAACATTGAAATGGGAATTTTGGGGTTAAAGCGGCAGGGCTGACTAACCCAAAAATCATCCCTAAAACTAGACCCCCTCGTACCACGGTGAGCAAAGCAGAATTTGACAGGTTGCTCTCCTGTATTCCTTACTGGTCTTTAGTTGACATGTTGCCTGAATCATTGTTTAAAGAAAGGATCATCCATGGGAATACGTTTCCACTCTGAGAGAACATACCTTAGAAGACCATGACATGGGTTAGTGTAAACAATAACACGCAGCCCCCAAGTGGGATGTGTGTGCCCGCAGTTCAAGGTTTTTAAAGTCTTTTTTAAAAAGTAACACCTTCTGCCGCTCGCTGAGAGAAAACAGTCAGATAGACTTGTGTTGCCTCGGGCTATCCATTTCTTTAACAGGTCTGCTCTCGAAACACAGCTGTAAGGATCCTTTTCTTATCAGTTTGCAAATGTCGTAATTATTTAAGAGGTATTTAGCGACAGGGGGAGACCCAGGCTCGACGCCACATCATAAATTACCATGTACCAAGGGAATTCAGTGTCAACTTTACCACTTTGATAAAGCTTGGAAGCTGCCTAGAACAGTCCTGTGTGTACAGAAGCAGAATTCCTGCAGCAAACAGATGTGAAGGGAGAGATTTTTTTTGTGGTGTTGCTTTGGTTTCACATAGAAAGCAAGGAGTGAGGAGGACTTGGTACTACAGAACCTGAATGAAGTTCTTGTCAACAGGCAAGAGACGATAGTAGCAGTAGGAGAGGCAAACGATGGTATTTATAATCCACCTTTCTCACTGGGACTCAAGGAGGATTACACAAGAGTGAGTCAACACAACGAACAGGATGGCACATTCAATAATCAATGGGACAGGATTTGGGTTGTGGAACCAATCAGAAACCTAAGAAAAAAGAACTGAAGCAAAGCATAAGCGTTAACATGACACATCCCATGATGCAAGATTACACAGTAGGATCCAAGTTACAGCAAACTGTACACAGTAGTATGGACCACAGTCCCTAATAATTTGTCAAAGTAAATTTGTGAATCATTTTGTGCAGCGTTACCTTATGGCCTACATAATGTTCCCTCTAAGCTGTGGAGTCTTGTGAGCAAAAATTATCCTTTGTGAGCTACTGGCATGAAAGTTGTGAGCAAGAGATTTGGCTACTGCATCAATGAGTGTGCTCTGGAGTCATCCTTCCTGAGCAAAGACAAAAATGTGTGAGCCGGAGGCTAAAAAACTGTGAGCTAGCTCACACTAACTCAGCTTAGAGGGAACACTGGCCTCGATACTAGGGTGGATCCCTACCAAAATTCCATTTTGTATAGTTTGTGGAAAGCTGGGAGAGTGGGAACCTTCCTGACCTTCTCAGACACACCATACCAAAGGTAGGAGTCATAACTGAGAAGAATGGGGGAATGAAACAGAAAATCCTTTGAGGATACACAATGTAAATGGGAATATTAGACACTGCAGTCAGATCACTGGGGGAAAAGCTCAGTAAGGTCTGTTCTGCCCATCTGCAAGTGGCTCTCCAAAAAGATTCTTCCCAACATCTACCACTGCTGAAAAATTCTCCCGTCCTTATGCAGATAGAACCCCTTGTGCAGACTGAACCCATAAGTCTTTGCTTTGCGCTATCATCTTTCATTTCATGTAATTCTCCTTTTTGTATCAATTGGATGTAATGGGGGGTGGGGGAGTGTGGTCAAGTTGCAGTCAACTTGTAGTGACCCCCATAAGGTTCTCAAAGGGAAGAGAGGAACAGAGGTGCTTTGCCATTGCCTGCTTCTGATGCAAGTGGTATATAATATAAAAATTGGGGTATAAGTATTGTAAAAATAGCATTAAAATAGTGTCAAAGGAGCCAACAACTTAGAAACACTGGCAACAAAATGAATGAAATGGCAAGCCCAAATCAAGACAAATATGGCACCTTTACACATCTCTAGATTGCATTTTGGACCCTGTACATGCAGAGGGTGAGTTATTTTACTGAGCTGTAGCTCCTCTCCCAAGTTTGAAAAAAAAAATAACAGGCAGTGCTGAGTTCACACAAGAATGTTTCTTCCTTATTTGCTATAGAAGCTGCAGCAGTCCATGTCTTTATATTAAGAAGAGGGCTGCTTACAAAAGCAAACTTGACAAATACTTGAAAAAAATCTGGAATTCATTTTTAGTCAGGATGATTTCAAGAGTCTTGTCTCTTCAGTTCTGCACCCAAATCCCAGCTTCAATAACGTTTCTTTGTGCATGTGTGTGTGTGTGTGTTTTAGGGGGATGGGGGTGCAAAACAATTCATTTTGTGCAATTCTTCATTTTCACACTGTTTCATTTCCACATGTCATGCCACCTCCCCATGTACTCATTTCTCACCGCCGGGTGTGTACATCAATCAATCAGCATTACATGAACAAATTACCTGAACTGTGCACATAAGTACATCTATGTATCTAATTCCCAAGGGTGTCCCCTATCTGTGGATATCTAAATCTGCAGATAGAGGGCATACTTACCCCAAACAGGTTTGTCTGCAAACTTGGGTGACCCCTAGGTTTGCAGAAAAATCTGAAAAGCTTTTAAGAAATACTTTGGGTGTGTAAATCCCCCCGCCCAATAAAAAGTGTTGTCCATACATGCACAGACAACACAACTTACCTTTGAGGGTCCAGCTGCTGCTTCTACTCCTGCGGAGCTGCTCCAGGCCCAGATGTGGCAGCAAGGAATGCTGGGAGCAGCTCCAGGCCTCTCTGCAGCAGCAAGTGATGCCAGGAGCCACTCCGGGCCTGGTTGCCACCTCCCAGGCACTGCCACCACTGGGCTCAAATGTAGGGGAAAAGAAGGGGGGAGGGGGAATTGGCTGGGAGGGGGAGAGAAAGGGGAGAAAGAAGGGAGGATTGGCTGGGGGGAGAGAAAGGGAGATACGGAGGTATTGGCTGGGGTAGAGAGAAAGGAGGGGAATGGGCTTGGGGGAGAGAGAGAAAGAGAAAGGAGGAGATATTGGCTTGGGAAGAGAGAGAAGGAAGGGATTGGCTGGGGGGGAGAAAGGGAAATATGGGGGTATTAGATGGGGGGGAGAAGGAAGGGAGACTGGCTGAGGGGACAAAGAAGGGGGATTCGCTTCGGGAAGAAAGAGAAAGGAGGAGAGATTGGCTTGGGGGAGAGAGAAATGTGGGGGCTTGGCTGGTGGAAGAAACAAAAAGATGGGGGGATTGGCTTGGGGGGAAGAAAGAAGGGGAGATTGGCTTGAAAGGGAGAGAGGAATTGAAAGAGGAGTGATTGGCTTCAGAGGAGGGAGAAAGAGGGGGATTGGATTGGGAGAAAGAGAAGTACAAAGAAGGGGAAATTGGCATGAGGAGAGAGAAAAGGAAGAAGGAATTGGCTTGGTGGGGGGGAAGATAAGAGATAGAAAGGGAGATTGGCTTGGGGGGAGAGAAAGAGAAAGAAGTGTCATTGGGGTGGGGAGAGAAAGAAAGAAAGGGGAAGGGGGAAGAAGCAAAGGTGGGGAATTCCTCCCCCCCCCCCGCAAGTTTCTTGTGAGTCCCCACTTGTTGCGTATAAAACCATTCAAAACGTATAGGCAATAGGGATATGTCTATAAAACCAACAGTGAAAAGTAGAGAACCAAATCACTGGTCAGAAATTTAAATGACTATAAAGAGATAACAGCAAAAATAAAGAACATCTCCTGTGCCATTATAGCAGGGAATATTTCCTGCCCTTCTCTCTTGTGTGGGTCAGTGTCTCCCATTTTCGTTTTGTGTATGTACAGCCTTGTCCTTTTTGTTCCTTTGAAAATTGGTGTCGGTGATGGCAGCTCTGGCAATTGTTGCATGAAGTGAAAGAAGGAGTAGAAGATAATAGACCTGGACACATCAACAATATAAACGGAGTTCAAGAACAATGGAGAACTGTACACACAAAATGAGGACAAAGGATACTTTGAATCCTCCATGATAGAGACCATTGCAATTGTGAGAAATCTGAAAAGCAACTGAATGACAAAAGAGCTGCTCATCAAAATACTTAAAGCAACAACAACAAAAAATGTTTACAGCTGCGTTGGTTCAAAAGCAAAACCCAGAATCAAAACCACGAGCCACTATTGAATTCTTGGTTTTGGATTTCGCTTTTGGACCAACAGG
>NW_015160217.1:102443-143845 GCF_001447785.1 Gekko japonicus
CCCAGCAGGAACTCATTAGCATAATAGGCCACACCCAACAGCAGAAACTCATTAAGATTGGCTACATTAGGGGTGTGTGGCCTAACATGCAAAGGAGTTCCTGCTACAAAAAGAGGCCCTGGGTTTTGACAACTAACAAGGTAAACAGAATAAGAAGCAAAAGGTGGGTGTGGCTGGATGAGCACACTTCTGGTAACATGGGGGTGCGGCCTAATGTGCTAATGAGCTGTGCTGTCAGGGGTGTGGACCAATATGCTAATGAGTTCCTACTGTTGGGTGTTGCCTATTATGCTAATGAGTTCCTGCTGGGCTTTTTCTACAAAAAGAACCCTGGATATAAACAACTTCTTCCAGCTTTGGGAAATACCTGAATTCAGCCAGCAAAGAGAGGGATATGAAAACAGGGAGAAAATGGAACTAATAAGAGACTGTGGGGACAAGAATTCACCATGAGGTAAAACTATGCAATTTGGCGTCAGTTGGCTTTAAACCTCACGCATTGCCTTAAATTTACCCACAGTGTGTTCCCTGTGCTCTACAGCTACTACAAGTGATTCCTTTGCTCTACAGCTACAAGAGATCTGTGAAGATTGCTGGTTGTTTGAGAGATAATAGGGCCAATTCCTGGCTGCTGTTATTTAAACTGAAATAATGATTTATTTATTTTATCTCATCTTTCCATCCAATTAGGTCCCAGTGAACGGTTTTTACAAAATTAAAATTTAAAAAGTAAATTAAAAAAAATTAAAACACAGAGACACTATCTGGGTTATTACTCCTGGTCCCCTGCATGGAACCTTTGAACAATTTCCCAGACCCGTGGGTCCTCGAGATTGGATAAACAGAAAAAAACAGGCCATATATATACATAAAGGTTTATTAAATGGTTAAAAGGATTCACTATGCAGTACAATCTCAACAGTTTACTCACAAAAAAGCGCTAACTTTTCCATCTAATACATTATATACCTTAGTATTAGAAGACAAATCTTCTTGCACCATAAATTCCAAGCAGGAGCACAGAAGCATTCTATACGTTGCAGTCCATCATGATGAAGCATAACATATCAAAGCATACTGGCATGGCATTAACACAACGTTGGCATGATTTCCTCTGGCCTATAGTCTTATTATAGCTTTTCCCTCTGGCATCAAATGGTCTCTTGGTTTCAATCAGGGCTCTTTTTCGATGGAACATTTTAGAGGATGTTGACAATTCCCCCCTCCCATCTGGTTATACAGCTGAGCACAGGTTCCCATTACCGCCTTGAAAAAGATAAGGTTGGTAACTGCAGAGATGTAGAAATCATGAACATCTGCGAGCTGGATTAGGCCTTCTAATATTCATGTTAACCTGTGAGGGAAATTAGGGTGTTTTGCCTCACAATATCTATCTATCTATCTATCTATCTATCTATCTATCTATCTATCTATCTATCATCTATCATCTATTTGTCTATCTTTGCCAATAATGTACCTGGATGAAGACTGGAATGGATCAATTTAATTTACATTCTTCCTAGCATATATACAACTATAGCATGTGGTTGAAACTTGTCCCTTGCCACAAAACAAAGGCACCACAAGCTTTTTCCAGTTTTGGTCTGTGCAGAAACCCCCCCCCCCTTTTTTTTTTTAGGATTTCATGTAATGTGTACCAAGACTAGGAAATATCTTCAGTGTTCTGTTCAGACCAAATGGTGACCAGATATATTGGGAAGACCACGACTAGCACACTCCCCAGTATGCATGATTGGATACCAAACATAACAACTAAAAACACAAGACAAACCAAGTTCTGGCAGACCAGACTAAGCTGCCAGTCTTCAGTTCTCTCTCTCACACAAAAATACACAAAATGGAGGATGCTACCCCAGGCCTGTACTGGTTGTTTGCTTCCTCTAACTGCTGCCGGGCAAGCCGTGGTGTCTTTGGGTGAGCAGTCAGGTGGGCATTGTGGTGGAAGGGGTGATCAGTTGGGAAATTACTCAGTGGGTCAAAAAGTACCCATTGGATGCTGTCATGTGTTTTTCCTTGTCTCACACGAAGTCATCATGCACCTCCATCACTTGCTAGCAGCAGCTGCTGCTCTCCTCCTGGCTTTTCATGTTGCTCACATGGACCAGAGAGGCCACAGAAGTGAACAAAGGAAGAAGGTGTCCCCACCACCAGAGCAGCAAATCTTACTTAGCTCATGCTGCTTGGGCCTACAGTCTCCGCTCCTGTCCCCGGCACTGACTGAATGTAGTGGATATTCTGAATTTGGGAGCCTGTATATATGTAAAACAGTGTCTGCTTCTGGCCCATCCCCTCTTTAGCCTGAACAAATATGTGCAAGGGGAAAAAAGGAATACCATTTTAAAATAGAAATAAATATATTATTGGTAGAGGTGATGAAGGAGACAATTGCACCCCCCTTTCCCCACACATAAGCTTTCTCCTGGCAGTATTTGCCTAAAAGAAACCAGCAACCCTGTATGGACCTTTCTTCCCTGGTCGATTGGTAATGCTATTTGCTGAAGTCAATTATTTTATGCATTAGCTGGCTAAGATCTGCCTTTGGTCAATAATCATCATACATATTTTAACACCCAGCTCTCTGTCATTTATTTAAAGATGGCGAGCTCTTCCCCACCCCCCAAAATGGTCTGAATTAAAGAATTAAGCCTTGCTGCAGATTTTGATTAACTTCCATCCATTTTAGTTTGCATTATAGTATGGTATGGTATAGTATAGGTAAAGGTAAAGGTTCCCTTGCTAGAAAGCCAGTCGAGTCCGACTCTAGGGTTGCGGTGCTCATCTCCGTTTCAAAGCCGAAGAGCCAGCGCTGTCCGAAAACGTTTCCGTGGTCATGTGGCCGGCCTGACTAAACACCAAGGTGCACGGAACACTGTTCCCTTCCCACCAAATTGCAATTTCTTGCTTTCAGACTGCTAGGTTGGCAGGAGCTGGAACTAGAGATGGGAGCTCACTCTGTCATGTGGCACACTCGGGTCTCGAACTGCTGAACTACCGTCCTTCCACAGCCTGAAGTTCAGCATCTTAACCATTTGATCCACCACAGGTCCTATGGTATAGTATAGTATAGTATTAGGTAAATGTAAAGGTTTCCCTTGGTCGAAAGCCAGTTGAATCTGACTCTAGGGTTGTGGTGCTCATCTCTGTTTCCAAGCCGAAGAGCCAGCACTGTCCAAAGACGTTTCCGTGGTCATGTGGCTGGCATGACTAGACGCCGAGGCGCACGGAACGCTGTTACCTTCCCATCAAAGTGGTACCTATTTATCTACTTGCAGTTTCTTGCTTTCGAACTGCTAGGTTGGCAGGAGCTGGGGCCAGAGATGGGAGCTCACTCCGTCATGCGGCACTCGGGTCTTGAACTGCTGAACTACCAACCTTCCAGCCTGCAGTTCAGCGTCTTAACCACTTGAGCCACCGCAGCTCCTAGTATAAATTATTAAAGACTGCGGTCTATACTACTGTGTTTAGCTTATTGAAACTAGGGTCCTGCGATGTAACTCTTGCATCATTTAATGTATCATGTTAAGACTTCTGCTTTGTTTTATTGTTTTTAGATTTCTGACTGGTCTACAACTCCAATCCTATTGTATTGTTTACGGAATACTCCACCCTGTCGATTGTATTAACTGTGTGATCTGCACTGAGTCCAAGTGAGAAAGGAGGACTATAAATGATGTACATAAATAAACAAAATATTATATTACATCACAGTATAGCTGCGGTGGCTCAAGTGGTTAAGACGCTACACTGCAGGCTGTGGAAGGTCAGTAGTTCAGCAGTTCAAGACCTGAGTTGCTGCATGACGGAGTGAGCGCCCGTCTCTAGTTCCAGCTCCTGCCAACCTAGCAGTTCGAAAGCAAGAAATTGCAAGTAGATAAATAGGTACCACTTCGGTGGGAAGGTAAAAGAGTTTAAAGAGCCTTGGTGTTTAGTCATGCCGGCCACATGACCACGGAAACGTCTTCGGACAGAGCTGGCTCTTCGGCTTTGAAGTGGAGATGAGCACCGCAACCCTAGAGTCGGACTCGACTGGCTTTTGAGCAAGGGAACCTTTACCTTTACCTATAGCTATCATGCTGTAGTGGGTACAGTATTGGACCAGGATCTAGGAAATACACGTCCAAATCCCTCAGTGCCACAGACGCTTGCTGAGTGATCGTGAGCCAGTCACACTCTCTCACGCTAACCTACCTCACAGAGTTCTTGCTGAGGTAATAAAATGGAGAGGGAGAAGTGTGTGTGTAGAGTGAACTTAAAGGTGACATAAACAATCCTACACGGTATTGTGCTTCTGGCAGTGACACTTTCACTATCAACATCACAGGTGTCATCCTGAGAAGAAGGAGAAGAGAACGCTGGAGGTGGGTGAGAGAGACAGCATGAAAGAGAATGGGAATGATAGAGGGAAACAGGGAGAAAGAGAATGATGGTGGGACAGAACAGATGATGCACATGGGAGTGAAGTGAGGGAGGGGAAGACATGGGTGACATCAAGAGAGTGCACCAGTAATTTGGAAAGAGGACAACACAGGGGACCACAGAGATTCTCCCTCCATCTGCTGGGGAGGGGAAGGTTGTACGTTATGGAATAACTAGCCAAATCGTTGGCAATGGTCCCCTAGCCTATTTTTACGCATTAGCGATGACCAAGTAATCCCGAGCTGCCAGATGAAGCGAACACATGAATCAATTATGTGCGGCAATAAAGATGCGGGACTGGTTTACTGCAAATTCTTTCACATCAGTCGGCATTACGTTTATATTGCATATGCCTCTCTGCATATATATCGTGTAGCAGTAATTATGAATTGTGTTTTCAGCTGCACACACATTAGGAGCTGGGGAACAGGAGATGAAGCATGCTCTGATCTGAAATTAACTGCTCGGGGAGACAAGAGAGATTGTACGTAAATTCAAGGCGACTCAATGGATCATCTTGGTCCACCTCCTATCCACAGATAAGCTATCCCTTATATACAGCGGGACCAACAACATACAGTGAAAGGCAACCAGCAGTCTAACCTTGGACATTTCAACCTTCTCTTTTCTGTTGCTGAGCGGTACACAGAACAGGGACGTTTTCCTGATGTTTAGACACCAATATCTCCATTCATAGAAGGCTATTTCTCTACACAGTGTCTAGGAAGAAAGGGTATTTGGGGGTCTTTCCCACAGGTGTAGTTTTCCAAGTACTGTCTGGTTTTTGGGTTGCTGGACTTTTAGTTTTATTTTGGCCACCAAGTCGCAGCTGAGTTTTGGCAACCCCATAGGGCAGGGCTCCCCGACCTGTCTGAGCCCGTGGGCACATTTGGAATTCTGACACGGCATGGTGGGTGCAGCAACAAAATGGCTGCCACAGGAGGCGGGACAGGCACAAAATGACTGCCAGTTCAGTAAAAGGTAAAGGTAAAGGTTCCCTTGCTCGAAAGCCAGTCGAATCCGACTCTAGGGTTGCAGTGCTCATATCCGTTTCAAAGCCGAAGAGCCAGCACTGTCCGAAGACGTTTCCGTGGTCATGTGGCCGGCATGACTAAACACCAAGGCGCACGGAATGCTGTTACCTTCCCACCGAAGTGGTACCTATTTATCTACTTGCAATTTCTTGCTTTCGAACTGCTAGGTTGGCAGGAGCTGGAACTAGAGACGGGAGCTCACTCCGTCATGGGGCACCCGGGTCTCGAACTGCTGAACTACCGACCTTCCACAGCCCGCAGTTCAGCGTCTTAACCACTTGAGCCACCGCAGCTCCAGTTCAGTAACACAGTGCAAATCCTCGTGCAGTGGCAGTGGCTGCTACCAAAGCAACATTTTAAAACGTTGGGAGACCCCTGCCATTGGGTTTTCAAGGCAAGAGACGTTCCGAGGTGATTTGCCCTTGCCTACTTCTGTGTAGCTGCGGTGGCTCAAGTGGTTAAGACACTGAACTGCAGGCTGTGGAAGGTCGGTAGTTCAGCAGATCGAGACCCGAGTTGCCGCATGACGGAGTGAGCTCCCATCTCTAGTTCCAGCTCCTGCCAACCTAGCAGTTCAAAAGCAAGAAATTGCAAGTAGATAAATAGGTACCACTTCGGTGGGAAGGTAACAGCATTCCGTGCGCCTTGGTGTTTAGTCATGCCGGCCACATGATCACAGAAACGTCTTCGGACAGCGCTGGCTCTTCGGCTTGGAAACGGAGATGAGCCTAGAGTTGGAGTCGACTGGCTTTCGAGCAAGGGAACCTTTACCTTTACTTCTGTGTAGCAACCCTGGACATCTTGAGTGGTCTCCCATCAAAGTACTAACTATGGCTGACCCTGCTTAGGTTTTGTACTCTGACAAGATTGGGCTAGCCTGAATTATTCAGGTCAGGGCTGTTTATAACTGTCTGTCACCCTTCCCTAAATAGGGGTGTATAAATATGCCCAGCTTCATGTATTTTCCTTTTCTTAAGCTGTTGTTATGAACCCTTTCATTCCCATTTCAATGCCTGTGCTTTTGTTTGGTTTCCTGTATGCCTCTTGACCCCATTTTTCACCAATATACCACCACTTATGTGTTATACACCATTGATATGCAATCAGAGCAGCGGGGAGGATTGAAAATGTTAATGGGGAAAAAAGTCAGAAAATAATCCTTACAAGGGAGACATGAAATCAAAACAGGGATTTTTGAGACAAAACAACAGGAGAGAAAAAAATTCAATTCCGATTCTAATGCCCACCTTTCCACCTACCAGAGAAGCAAATGGAAAAGCAGACTGACAAGACAGTCTGACAGAGGTATTGACCATTACGACTGGGACTATTAATACTATTAATAATGATTATTAATCATTACTACTGTGCTGTAAGAAGTCCGTGCGTAAGCTTTTTCCGCTGCAAAGCTGATTTGAAGGGTATCTGTTGATTAAGCAGTGTCAGTGGAATGAGACGGGGATGAGCAGAGAGAGGGAGGAGGGAAAAACCCGAACAAATTGCCTTCTATGAGTGGGATCCAAGCTGGCTCTCTGGCAGCGGCGCTGGCCGCCGCCTCCTTTCAGCGCTGGGAATAGCATGACTAATTCCGAGAGGCCGTTGTCACTGCCGCTTCTGTGGGAACAGTGTTCTCTGATCCCAAACCTGAATTCCTCTGCTGGCTGTAACCTTTCGCTGGTTGCCAGCCAATCTCCGTGCCGGGAGAACAACGGGGCATGAAAGCGCCATCTGGGGGCGCCCGCAGGCATGTGCAGCAAAGCAAAGCCGAGGCCGGTGATTATTATGGGGAGGAGGAGAGAGCGCGTGAGAATCGGCAGCGGGTTTCCGTGGGCGGGAAACCTGAATCCTCCGTTTGGATGAAAAACACCTTGTGCAGCTGTAACGCAGATATGTGTGTTGGAAATGTTTGGGCATTTATTTGCTGTCTCCTCACAGACCTCCGCGGGGGGGGGGGGGGGGGTCCCAAAAACACGTTTCCTTTGCAAACATTTGGAACTGAAAGATTGCTGCCTATAGGATCCATTTTTAGCTGAGATGCTAATGTTGAAATCAGTGTTTGGAACGTTATGAAATCACGCTTCCTCCCTCTCTTCTAAATTTATTAGGTTCTCTGCATAGAACAGCGCTAGAATCCTACCTGCCACAGTCGCTGCATCACATCCCCCCCTTCACAACCAGTTTATATACATCCCTGGACTTGTTCATAGGCTGCCATGCACAGTTTCTGCATGCAGTTCTGTTCTATAGGGAAGCATGAAATATAGGGTTGCCACCCTCCAGGGAGGGCCTGGAGTTATCCTGGAATTGCGACTGATTTCTAGATTACAGAGATCAATTCTTCTGGAGCAAATGGCAGATTCAGAGGGCCAAAGCGAGGTAAAACCACTCCCCAGTTTCTCTCCTCCACAGGCACAGCCCAACAGATCTCTAGGAATTTCCCAGGCTGGAGTTGGCAACCCTATAGCGGGGAAATTTGGGGAGTCTTATTGGATTGTCTTTGAAATTAATTGGATAGTTCATTTGAAGAGAAAAATCCACACTTGCTCTGAATCTGGTCAGATTTTATGACAGGACTTTGTGGAAATATCCCCCTCCCCCAGTATATACTTCTGCCAAGGCTAGCCTCAGCAGAACTCTTTTGGTTTCCCATTCCATGAGTCAACTTTTTTAGCATTGTAGAATGCTTCCCCACATTATTTCAATGCCTGATTCAGGTGAACATAGGGTTGCCAACCTCCAGGCAAGGCCTGAAGATCTCCTGAAATTACAACTGATCTCCCTGGAGATAATGGATGTTTTGGAGGATGGATGGTGTGGCATTATACTCCACTGAGGCACCCTTGTCCTTCCCAATTCCACTCCCCTGGTCCCCAGGCGTCCCCCTGCCCATCCTTCAGGAATTTCCCAACTCAGAACTGGCAGCCCTAGGTGAAAGTGGCAGTTCTGTCACACAGTATTTCTTACTGTTCAATAGACAGTTTGGTGAAGTGGTTAAGTGTGTGGACTGTAATCTGGGAGAACCGGGTTTCATTCACCACTCCGCCACATGCAGCTGCTGGATGACCTTGGGCAAGCCATAGTTCTGTCAGAGCTGTCCTTGAAAGGGCAGTTCTAGGAAGAGCTCTCTCAGCCCCACCTACCTCACAGGGTATCTGTTGTGGGACGGGGAAGGGAAAGGAGTTTGTAAGCTGCTCTGAGACTCTGAGTGAAGGGTGGGGTATAAACTCAGTCTCCTCCTCCTCCTCCTCTTCCTCCGCAAACCTAAGGTTACCAGCTCTGGGTTAGGAAATACCTGGAGCTTTGGGAGGTGGAGCCTGGGGAGGGTCCTCACCAAGGTACAATGTCACAGAGTCCACCCTCCAAAGCACCCCTTTTTTCGGGGGAACAGATCTCTATTCTCTGGAGATCAGTTGTCATAGCAGATCTCCAGGCTCCACCTGGAGGGAGGGAACCCTGCCCAAACCCTTCTTCAGCATGCAGCTTTCGACATTTTTCTGCATAAATACGGCCTCCGGCAGTCTGGGCTCATGATCTCATTTCTCCCTTTCAATAGAGTAATGAGCCATACTTTGAAAAATTGTTATAGGCCTATTAACAATATGATATACATGACTGCTTACGCACCATCTTTACTTGTAATCTTTACCTTTAGGTGTAGTGGTTAAGTGTGCGGACTCTAATGTGGGAGAACTGGGTTTGATTCCTCACTCCTCCACTTGCACCTGCTGATGTGACCTTGGGTCAGTCACAAGCTCTGGCACAGCTGTCCTTGAAAAAGAGCAGTTTGTGTCAGAGTTCTCTCAGCCCCACCCACCCCACAGGGTGTCTGTTGTGGGGAGGGGAAGGGAAAGGAGTTTGTAAGCCGCTCTGAGACTCCAAGTGAAGGGCGGGGTATAAATCCAATCTCTTCTTCTTCTCTTCTTCTTCACCCCCTGACTTGAGAAACATAGGAGTAAGTCGTCCCCCCCCCTTTTTTTTTAGCATAGGCCATCAGTTTCTTTCTCGAGGTATCTACAGGAATAGTAAGCTTTCTTAGTATAATGTGGCCTCATCTCTCTTCAGCAAAGCACCATGTTTGGCAGAATTTCAGTCCATCAATGGCTCCATCGGTGGCTACCGGACTTTGGTGAATAAAGGGAATCTCCGTATTCAAGGGAGTAAATCTGTGAATACTAGTGCTAGGAGGCAACGACAGGGGAAGGCCTCGGCCTCTACACCCTGTTTGTTGGTCTGAAGGCAACTGGTTGGCCACTGTGTGAAACAGGATGCTGGATAAGATGGACCACTGGTCTGATCCAGAAGGAGTCTTCTTAGTGTGACACTGACTGCCAGGCAATACACGACTATGTGATATTGCACATGCCCCGTGTTAAGTCGCTCGCTTAACAAAGTAAATCAGAGAGTGATTCAGCAAGAACACAGCTTTATTCTTCAACTCGAACACAACTTCAACACGGATCAACATCAGATAACCAGAACAGCTTTTGCGTTAAAGCTGCTTCCCTTTTAAACTCTCCCGGCTAATATAGCCACACCTTTACTGTACATTATCAACCAATGAGATTGTCTTCATAATGACCAATCATCGATGTTCCCGCTCGGGGAGCTTGCTGATGTGCGATTGGGTGGGCTAGCCATGCGATTGGGTGCATGAGGATCCTAGCCCAGGACAAAGCTTAACATAGCGTTTCTATGAGGTGATTCGCATACACGTTTAGGCATTCATGACAGCTATTGAATACACTACACCCAGAGTCTCAATTCAAAAGTGCCACCAGTTGTTACGTAAGCAATATTAGCATGCCAGTGCAATTTTACTGGTCTCTGGCACACGGATACACACTGCATGCATAGTGGCTGAACAGTATCTGCACAACAAATGGTGTCATCTGGGGCCACCCCCTGAAGCCCCTTCTACTTATGCCCCCTTCCACTTTCACCTCTGCCCACCTTCTCCCACCACCTCCCCCCAAAGCAAATCCTCCTTCCTTCCTCACTCCCTCAGGCCCTTTTAAGCACAGGGTGGCAAACTGTGTATGTCTTAGAGGGCTTCCCAGACAGTCAATAGATTTCTTCCTCTCCTGAGAGTCTGCCCACTGTTTTGGTTGCTCTGGCAACAGGCAACCAGAAATGGTGGCTGAACTCTAGTGAGAGGAAGCAATCTCTCAAGAGAGTCAGAAACCCTATGGGGCGTACACAGCTTGCAAAACTGTCTTTAAAAGGTCCCAAGGAAGCAGGAAGCTCTGGAAGGAGGGATGGGAGAAGCCACCCCACCCCCCCAGATCAGCTTACCTGAAACTTCTGTCTCAGTAGGCCTCATTATAAATCTGGTCCTGCCACTAAGATGGGGTACATTCTTTATATTTTAATCAGGTGTTTTGGTTAGTGCAAAGAGGGACCTGGTTGGGTTGCCCTGTCTATATGTGATTTTCTGTTTGAATTTCTTGATGTCAAATACTACTGCTGCTGCTACTACTACTACCAATAACAACAACAATAATCTGGAAACAGAAAACTCTTCCTCCTATGTGAGACCCTTAGGCTGCGATCAGATGACAGTCTTAGAGCAGTCTGGGGCTGCCTCTAATTTATCCGGGTTTCTTTGTAACTGAGAGTTTTGATCAGACATCCCCCCCCCCCAAGCCACCTCATCACATGTTCATCCTGTGGTTGAACGATCAGACATGGCAGCCACAGAATGGGGTGGTCGGGCAGCTTATGGGAAGCAGTGCTTCAAACTCCTGGCAGGATGGCAGCAGCTGGTGGCCAATGGGATTGCTGGAAGAGGTTGCTGGTGTTGTGTATGTAATGCAATGTATTATAATGGAATGAATGTATTGAGCTTGAATCTGACAAGGTATTGTAAATAGACCTATCAGAACAAAGGTAGTTCTGGAGGGAATCAAAGTGATTGGTCTTTATGTACAGTATTTGATTGGACCTTATCTGACTTGTGGGTGTGGCTTGCCAAGCCCGGACAGTTTAAAAAGTATCCTGTTGCTCCATTGTTTGTCTCATTCTGGTTCTTCTGACTTTGTGTTCAAATAAAGTTGTTATCACTGTTCACCTGCTGCCTCGAGTCTCGTATCTAATAGCTGGGATATGTAGTGCAGCATGGGGGATGTGTTTTTGAAACTGTGCTTTTGAAAATTCAACATTTCAAACATTTCAAAGATGGGGGCGGGAGAATAGAAAAGTATCATTCTGTGTCCTGTGTGCTGCTGGCATTTTTATTTATAAGCTTGGAGTGAAGCTGGAGTCACAGGCATCATTTTCAGACTGCTCCCCTCCCTGAAAAAAACTCATGTGCAGCAAAGCATAGAAAAAAACTGAAATACACAGGAAACTTTCTCTGGAAGGTTTTTGTTTTTTTTAAACAAAACACAGTTTTGAGAAGTTCCTCTGTGTGTGTGTGTGTGTGAGAGAGAGAGAGAGAGAGAGAGAGAGAGAGAGAGAGAGAGAGAGGGGCGAATATGTAGTTATGTGCACCTCGCTAACTGCCTAAAAAAAAAAAAGCACCCCAAACCGGAAGGGAACATTCAGACTTCCCAAATGGCTTGAGAGTGCAATGGATTGGTCAGAATTCCAGAGATGCAGGGTGAGACTGCTGACACCAGGAAGGACCGGACTTCCCTGGTACCAAATAACTCTGGCTCGAAGACAACTGGGTGCCCACGACTGGAGAACGGAAGACAGATGTTGCTCTCTGGAGGTGCATTTTAAATCCAGAAGTGAACAGTAACAACAGGGGTTGCCAGCTCTATGTTGGGAAATTCCTGGAGATTTTGGGGTGGAACCTGGGGGAGGGTGGATTTTGGGGAAGGGAGGGGACTCAGCCATATATAATGCCATAGAGTCCACCCTCCAAAGCAGCCATTTTTCCCCAGGGGGCCATATCTTTATTGTATAGGGATCAATTGTAATTCTGGGAGCTCTCTATGTCCCACCCGTAGGTTGGTAGCCCTGATCCTAAACAGAGTTCTACCCTTCTAAGTCCATTGAAGTCAACAAGCTGAGAAAGGTGTAACTCTGCTTAGCATCACACTGTTAATCCAGAACATGTGTTTAGGGCCATCTAGAAACATCTGTTAATCTAGAAACGTGTTTCAAGGAGTAGCTGAGATCTAACATATCATAGTTATTAGCGAAATGAGGAAATAATACTAAGAAATAGAATATTATTTTTAACATTTTTACCACAGCAGGAGGACAGGTCAGAACTAGATTTATGTTTCATTGTTCTTCCACTATTTTTTTCAGCTCTTAATATTAAACAGATTGTTCCATTCAATATTTAGTTTTACTTTTTAGTGTCCTGAGTACAATGGCCATAAGGTTCCCCATTTAACAGGGACTGGCCCTGTTTCCCATCCCTTGTAAATACTAATCAGTGTTTTCCCTTTGGAGTTTTGTTAATTGTAAGTGGTTTAGTTGCGATTTGTCTGGTTTCTGCCCACTCCCCCGTGTTAGCAAAAAATCTGAATGGGGTTAGGTGGGTGGATACTAAGTTCAGGAATACAAAATGCTTCCCTTCCATTTCCCCATAACTCCCTATCCACATAGTAAATGTTATTGAATGTGTTCAGTTGGCTGCAATTCTACAATTATTAGTCAGCTCTATTGTGAGATACTAAATGCTATGGGAAAAACTAAACTGTTATAGTTAGGGTATTAATACACACACTCTGCTTAGGTGCAAGACAGGCTCTTGTGAGGTAAGTGAACAGCAGGTAGAGGAGAGCATTCATCAAAGTGTAACAGAAGGAAGGTGGGGATTTTGTTATTGTTGGTGCGAGATCAGAGGTGTTACAAGCACACTAGAGTGTCTTTATTTCTAGTAGCAGCTGATGAGGTGGTATAATGGCATAAAGCTTGGTCAAGAGAGAGAGGGCTCCATGTGCTTCATGGCAGGCGCACTGCAAAACAAGAGACACAAAATATTCAGATGTGCTGGTCCAAAATTCTGTAGTACCTTAGAATCTCAAGTAAATTCCATAAAGAGATAGAAAACCAGCATGGTATAGTGATTAGTGTGTCAGACTAGGATCTGGGAGACCAAGGTTCGAATCCCCACTCTGCCATGGAAGCTTGCTGGGTGACCTTAGGCCAGTCACACACATTCTCAGCCTAACCTACCTCACAGGGTTGCTGTGAAGATAAAATGGAGGAGAGTTAAATGGTGTAAGTTG
Organism: Gekko japonicus; assembly: GCF_001447785.1. Lineage (NCBI taxonomy): Eukaryota > Metazoa > Chordata > Lepidosauria > Squamata > Gekkonidae > Gekko > Gekko japonicus. The sequence continues at coordinate 116,104 of NW_015160217.1, forward strand.
CTCTGGGTCCCCACTTGGCAGAAAAGCAGGATATAATTAAAGTAAATAAAATAAAGAATTTTAATTAGGCTGAGCGTCAAGCTCTGTGTGAGATGGGAGGATATCGTTGACAACTGAAGGAAAAACAACTGGAATTTATGACAAGACTGGTGTATTCTAGGACAATGGGCTCTTGAACAAGAGATAAATATTAGGAGATTCCAGATGACAGAGTGGTTGAAAGGTCCCTTCGGAGGTCACACCAAACCGGCTGGGAGGAAATTATTAATCTTTATTTTACCTCAGTTGGCCCTGGGTATTATCTAAATCTAGAGTTCAAGGAGAGTTGCGATCATATTAATTCAAGATAAATGCTTACTTGAATGAACCCTTAGTTAAAAAGGCAGGGTTGCTACCACTGGCAGTTCCCCCCACACACACACACCTCAAAAGAGAGGGTTGTCTTAGAAACCTTCATTTTTGAGTTGAGGGCAAAAATGCAGAGAGATTGCTGACAATTCTGTTTCTGTGATTGCAAATCCATCATTCCCAATCAACTTTGAAATTCTTCAAGTTGTGAGAGGTATGGTAACAGATCTGCTTCGATTAGGTTTGCCATGATATGGTTTTGTGGTTTTATATATTTCAGTAAAAGTCCTGTGGATTAGGGTGCCCTTGAAAATCTCTGTAAGCTGCTTTCTCTAAAATGTGCTTTATAGGGATAATTCGTAAAACTGCATGAGATAAAGCCTTAATTATGGCTATAAAAATGAGCCTGTATTGTTTTGTTCAGATCTGTTCTGATGTGCTCTTCCACGTTTTTACATGCATACAAACACTCTAGGTAAAGTGAAAAGAAATTTAAAATATCACATGTCTGCTTTTTAACTGTGGATGTAAAGCAGGAAATAAAATTTCTTTGTTGCTTTTATCAAGTACACTCCACTAAGTTTCATTCTGCACTGCCTTCAAACTTGCCTAAAAGTGTCTATAATGCAAGTTGCAGTTTCAAATGGGTAATTTAAAAAAACCCTCTGTGAAGAAATGCATTTTTTCTTTGGTGGTTTGAAATGAACAAAACCTTCACTCCAAGTTTTAAAAGTTTTTTTCTCCCTCTTGCCAGAGAACTGGCTGGAAGGGAGAAAGGCAGTTCAATTGCTTTCCAGCCTACCTTCATACAAATGCTAATAGAACTAGGGGGAGAGATAATGGGTGGGTCAAGGTCCCTTCTCCTAGCAGGGAACAGAGATTTGGAGGACTTTAGACTAGAAAGGCTCCAGGAATAATCTCCAGGAAGGACATTTCTGGAAATTCCTGTAAAAGCTTTTCTGATCTGGTCAGTGGGTGGGGAAAAGAGAAGTGATAAAAACTCTTTGCAGGAAGGAGGAGGGCTCTTTGCGTTCTGGGTAGGGACGCCAGTCCCCCTCCCCAGGTAGGGGTGGGGGATCCCCAGATTTTGTGGGCTCCTGCCTGCTGCTGGCCCCAAGCCCTGCCCCAACAGCAACGACTGGCAGTCACCCCTCTCCTGCGAGATTTAAAGGACCCTCCAGCTGACTGTCACGAGCACGTGGCCTGCTGATCACCTGGAGGGCCCTTTAAGTCTTGCAGTAGGGGAAGGAGAGGGGTTGGCTGCTGGCCACATGCCTGAAGTCCAAGTGGCAAATTCACCACTTGGAGTTCACCCACTTCTTGCAAAAAGCATTTATAAGGTCCCTGTAAATGCTTTCTGCAAGAAGCAGGGACCATGTTCACCTGCACTCCAAGCAGTGAATTCACCGCTTAGAGTTCAGGCGTGTGCATCCTCCCCCCCTCCCGTTTCATGCAAAAAGCATTTAAAGTTACCCATTAGAGTTCAGGCATGTGGGGTGCTGGTCCCCAACATGATGATGTTACATTTGCATGGTTAGGCTCACGGACTCTAATCTGGGAGAACCAGGTTTGATTCCCCAGTCCTTCACATGCAGCTGCTGGCGTAACTTTGGGTCAGTCACAGTTCTCTCAGAGCTGTTCTCTCAGGGACAGTTCTCAAAAGAGCTCTCTCAGCCCCATCTACCTCTGTCTGTTGTGGGGAGGGGAAGGGAAAGGAGATTGTAAGCCACTCTGAGACTCCTTCAGATAGTGAATGGTGGGGTATAAATCTTCGTCCTCCTCCTCCTTCTTCCTGAAACGGCTCCTAAAGTCCCCCAATGGCAATAAAGAAGGACTTGGCAACCCTAGTGCTGGGTCCATTAGAGCAGAGAACTCTTAACTGAGGTCTGGAAGAGAGCTGGCCCAGAAAGCGACAGAAAGCTTCGAGGTAAGTGAAACTCTGTAGAGATCTTTAACTTCCTAAGCTTTAGGAGCCTGTCCTATTTTTAAACATCTGATAGGGCTTGTGTAGAGAGTGGGAGAGAGGAATTGTGTTTTACCCATTTCTTTTGAATCCTCTACTCAATTCGCTGCTGTGCTAAAAGTATGCTTGTGAACACTTTCTTTTTTTCTTTGAGCAAACATGATTACTCATGGTGCAAACCATGACAATATTTGTCAAGCATGTACAGCAATGCACACTGGGACAGTGAGAAGATGAAGGCAGATTTTCACCTTTGTACAACAGTTGTTGTTGTTCAGTCGCACAGTCGAGTCCGACTCTTCGCAACCCCATGGATCATCTCCCGCCAGGCCCTCCTGTCTTCCGCCGTCCTCTGAAGTTGGCTCAATTTCATGTTCGTTGCATCAATGACACTGTCTAACCATCTCATCCTTTGCTGTCCCCGTCTTCTTTGACCTTCAATCTTTCCCAGCATCAGGGTCTTCTCCAGTGAGTGCTGCCTTCTCATTTGGTGGCCAAAGTATTTGAGCTTCAGTTTCATTATCTGGCCTTCCAGGGAACAGTCAGGGTTGATTTCTTTTAGGATTGACAGTATCCATGTGTAAAATTCACACACCCTACTGTCAAGTGTGAAAGGGTTGCCAGAAACAAACAAAAAAGCTGACCTAGTTGGGTTTCTTGCTTTTGGGCCAGATGCCAAAAAAGCAAGGTATTTCTCCCCCATCACTTACTTTTTTTAAAAAAAAAAAGTTGTGCATCAGCTTCACCAAAACAACGGGCTCTCCACTGAAACCATCAAAATCCTCTGAGCTCTGTCTCTGGGTCTCCGAAAATGCTCGGCTTCATTCCCTCAGTAGGGTTGTCAACTCTGAGTTGGGAAATTTCTGGAGATTTGGGGACAGAGCCTGGGGAGGAATCTCGTCAGGACGGAATACCATACAGTCCACCCTCCAAAGCAGCCATTGTCTCCAGGGGAACTGATCTCTGTTGTCTGGAGATCAGCTGTAATTTGGGGAACCTCTTCGCCCCACCTGGAGCTTGTGTGCGGGCGTGTGTGTGTGTGAAGTGCTGTCAAGTCTCAGCTGACTTATGGCTACTATTCATGAAGATTTCAAGGCAAGAGACTAACAGAGGTGATTTGCCACTGCCTGCATCTGCATCATGACCCTGGACTTCCTTAGCAGTCTCCCATCCAAATTGTTAGATCGTGCTAACAAAGGACTCGTACAGTGATTCAGCAAGTGATTCAGCTTTATTGGAAGTAACGAGCAAGCACTAACTCAGTAAGAAACCAGAACAGAAAACAGTGGGAGCTTATGCTCCTTTTAAACATAACCGGGCTAATGTAGCCACGCCTATTTACAAATAACAACCAATGAGATTGCTAGAATAAAGACCAATGGGAGTCTTTCCCTCCTAGGGAATGGTATCGTTCTGATTGGTCGCTGTTACGAAGCGACCAATAGGAAGTTCGCTCAGAGGAGCCCTGGTCTGGCTTGAAGCTTAACATGGGAGTCCTATGAGGTGATTCATGTAATCATTTCAATACATTACAATTCCTCCCCCCTAAGTTAAGCCATCATCCCAATTGTTTTATTATTTACAAACATGCAATCAACCTTTGTACATCAGTTATTCCAACAGTATTTACACTCATAGTCCTCCAGATAAGTCGGCATTTGCCGCGAACGCTGGGACCTGCGGAGCGGTGCAGGCACCACGGGCAGACAAGGTTGTGGGTCAGAGTGGGGTTCACTACAGCCTGGATCAGGCACAGACTCGACTGGGATTTCAGCCCCGCACACAGGGTTCTGCCCTGACTCGGGGACAGTACCGGGCCTTTCGGTACTCACCGCCTGCTCTGGGGGTGTCCACTCGACATCAGGGGATTCAGCCGTCGGAGAGTCAGCGCTGTCCCTAGCCCAACGTCTCCTTAACTGATCTATGTGGCGCCGCCATATTCGACCGTCAGCTAACTGCACCACATACATTCGAGTACCCACAGAGTCGGATATAACCCCAGGAAGCCACAAGTGCCCGTTTGCATAATTTCGTGCGAAAACCTTGTCCCCTTTTTCAAACATGCGCACCTTCGGTTGCGCAGTGGTACGCTCGGACTGATCTTCTGATAGGTCTGGGTGCATACGGTTCAAACGGGTCGTGAGTCTCCGCCCCATTAACAATTCGGCCGGACTACGGCCTGTAGCACTACAGGGGGTGGTGTGCTGCAGCAAAAGAAAGGAGCCCAGCCTCTGGCTCCAGTCCCCTTCGTCCATTTTACCCAGGGCCTCTTTGGCCGTCCTGACCATCCGTTCGGCTTGGCCATTAGATGCCGGATGGAAAGGGGCCGAAGTCATTTGGCGTATGCCATTACTCGTGAGGAAGAGCCTAAATTCCTCAGACACAAATTGAGGCCCGTTGTCACTGACGATGACGTCAGGCAACCCGTGGGTGGCAAAAAGTCGGCGGAGCGCATGGATCACAGCAAGTGATGTGGTCGATTTCATATGCACGACCTCCAGCCATTTGGACATAGCGTCCACCACAATTAGGAACATTTGCCCTTGGAGAGGGCCAGCAAAATCTATATGCAATCTGGCCCAGGGTTTACCAGATGACTCCCAGCCTTGGGGTGTAGCTTGTGGGGGATCGGGTCTGACTTGCTGGCATTTGGGACACCCTCGTACCCATTCTTCGATCTCTTTGTCCAGCCCCGGCCACCAGACATACCCTCTGGCCAACGCTTTGGTGTGTACCATACCGGGGTGACCCTCGTGCAGCGACTCTAACACTCTCGTCCTGAGTTTGTCAGGAACCACCACCCTGTTCCCCCATAATACACAGCCCTTAGAAATGGATAGTTCATTTTGACGGCTTTTGTAAGGGCCGAACTCCGGTTCAACGCTTCCAACCGGCCACCCCCTCCAAACCCAGTTTAATACTCGGGACAGCACGCTATCCTTGGCCGTGTGTGCTGCAATGTCCCTGGATGATACCGGGGGTCGAGGAAGCTCCTCAATTGCCAAGACCTCACAGGCGGGGGCAGGGTCTGCGCCAATGTCCGGCACCGGGCACCGGCTGAGGGCATCCGCATGCCCAATCGCTTTCCCAGGCCGGTGCTCTAAGTCAAAATCATAAGCCTGCAAAAATATCGCCCATCTAAGCATGCGTGGGGACATGATGTTTGGCAATTGCTTATCGGGCGCAAAAATCCCCAGTAGCGGCTTGTGGTCAGTGACCAGCAAAAATCGTCTGCCAAAAATAAAATCATGGAACTTTTTGACAGCCGCTACCAACGCCAGACCCTCCTTGTCTATCTGGGCATAGTTCCGCTCTGCCGCAGATAGTGATCTAGAATAAAAAGCGATAGGCGCTTCGCTCCCATCAGGCATCAGATGGCTTAAAACTGCGCCTACTCCAAACGGTGAAGCGTCAGCAGCTAACACCAGGAGCTTGTGTTCATCATAATGCGTGAGTACGGCATTAGATGTCAGCAGCTCCTTGACTCCCACAAAAGCCTTTTCCTCGGCCTGCCCCCACTTCCATTTTGCCTCCTTGTGCAAAAGCGCGTGCAAAGGGGCCGCCACTGATGCCTTATGCGGTAAAAACGCATGATAAAAATTCAGGAGTCCTAAAAAGGATTGGAGCTCCTTCTTACTCACCGGCCTGGGGGCGTTTTGGATTGCAGATACCTTCTCATCCGTGGGGTGGACTCCCTCTGCGTCAATGCGAAACCCCAGGAAGTCCACACTTTCCACCCCGAGCGTGCATTTTGAGCGCTTAACTCTGAGGCCGGCATTTTGAAAACGCCTGAGGACCTCTTTAACCCGGTCCAGTAGTTCCTGTTCAGACCCGCCCGCAATCAGCACGTCGTCAAAATAGGGCACTGTGCCAGGTACCCCCCTTAGTAGACGTTCCATGAGGCCCTGAAAAATCCCAGGTGCTACGTTGACCCCGAATTGCAGCCTGTTCACTTTAAAAGCCCCTTGGTGGGTTACAATTGTTTGGGCCTCGGCAGCCTCCGGGGTGACAGGCAACTGCTGGTATGCCTGGGCCAGGTCAAATTTGGCGAAAATCTTGCCACCCCCCAGGGAAGCCAAAATGTGGCTTATTACCGGGACCGGGTACGAATGTTGCTGCAGCGCCTTGTTAATCGTACATTTGTAATCGGCGCATAGTCGTATGGACCCATCTGATTTGACAGGGGTTACGATCGGGGTCTCCCATTTGCTGTATGGTACTGGCTCTAAAACCCCTTGCTCAACTAGTTTGTCAATCTCTTTTTCCACCTTATGTTTGAGAGACACAGGTACTTTCCGATACTTCAACCTAATAGGTTTGACTGACGGATCTAAGTCAAACGCAACCGGGGGGCCCTTGTACCTTCCCAACCCTTCGGCAAATACATCAGGGAACAGGTCGTACAGCATGCCCCATTTATTTTCAGACATCCTGTTAATCCCAGAAATACCGATGCCCAATGGCTCAAACCAATCTAACCCTAGCAGGTTAACCCGGTCTCCCTCTGCAATCAGGAATGACAGTTTAACACATTTCCCCTTATACTCAACAGTAACAGAGTCCCGTCCGGCCAAGGGAATTCGGTTGCCCTGGAAGTCGGACACTCTGGTTCCCGCAGGCTGGAGCCGCCGCCGGCTTCGGTTCGGGAACAACTGGCGCCAGGACGCGGCAGAAATCACCGTCACGGACGATCCTGAGTCCACCTCCATTGTACAGGGTCGGCCGTCGAGGAGTGGAGTCACGGTGATCTTGCCCTGGCTGCTGGTGCGATTTACGGCCGATGCGCTCGACAAGGTCGCCGTCAACTGGCAGCTTGCTTCCGATGCTGAGGAACGGGTCTTGCCTTGGGTGCTGACTGGAGTGCCCCTCTGCGCTGACCGGTTGTTAGTTGAGGGATCCTTCTTCGCTGATCTGCAGACTCTGGCCAGATGACCACGCCGCCCACACGCTCTGCAGTCGACATCACGAGCCCAACAGGAGCCGCGCTGGTGCTTCCCGCCACAACCGGAGCAAGGCTTGACGTTGGTAGTCTTCGCTGGGGTCCGCTTGCCTCGAACCGCGTTGACGTCATCATCCGCGTCTTCGCCCTCGCTGTCTCGTTGAGCGTGTATACTGGGCTCTGCCACCCGCTGGCGGACCTCCTTCGTGGACTTCTCCGCTGCTTCCGCGGCCACGGCCTCTTCGTAGGCCACTGCCCAGGTCAGGGTGGTGCGGGCGAACAGCCTCTGTTGCAGCCTTTCATCTTTGAGACCGCAGACGAGACGGTCTCTGAGGGCTTCCTCCACGTTGTGGAAATTACATGGCCGTGCGGCTTTGCGAAGGGCCGCCACGAAATCTGCGATGGTCTCGCCTCCGGCCTGGTTCCGCTTGTAAAAAGCGTGCCGGCAGGCGATCTCCGACGGTTGTGGAGAATAGTGAGCCTTAAGCTTCTCCGTGATGTCAGCGTAGGTGACAGTCTTTATATCAGTTGGGGCCACCAACGACCTGGCTATGTCGAAGGTCCCCTTCCCGCAGGAACTCAGGAGGCATGCTCGTTTCTTCGCCTCATCGGTGATGTCGTGGGTCTCCAGATGGAACTCGAACCTGGACAGGTAGGAGTCCCAGTCTTCTGAGGAGGGTTCGAAGCACTCGAACTTCTGGCTTCCGGCCATCGGGGGAGACTTGGGCACCGGAGCTGGTGGCGCCTCCGCCGGATCGGCTGCTGTGCTCTGCCCGCTTTCTTCCGAGTCCGAAGTGTGGATGTCCGCAGGGCTGCCTACCTGCTCTAACATCCCATCCTCGTCGCCAATTGTTAGATCGTGCTAACAAAGGACTCGTACAGTGATTCAGCAAGTGATTCAGCTTTATTGGAAGTAACGAGCAAGCACTAACTCAGTAAGAAACCAGAACAGAAAACAGTGGGAGCTTATGCTCCTTTTAAACATAACCGGGCTAATGTAGCCACGCCTATTTACAAATAACAACCAATGAGATTGCTAGAATAAAGACCAATGGGAGTCTTTCCCTCCTAGGGAATGGTATCGTTCTGATTGGTCGCTGTTACGAAGCGACCAATAGGAAGTTCGCTCAGAGGAGCCCTGGTCTGGCTCGAAGCTTAACATGGGAGTCCTATGAGGTGATTCATGTAATCATTTCAATACATTACACAAATACTAACCAGGGCTGACCTTGCTTAGCTTCCAAGATTTGACAAGATCAGGCTAGCCTCGGCCACCTGGAATTTAGCAACCTTAAGAACATAAGAACATAAGAGATGCCAATGTTGGATCAGGCCAAAGGCCCATCCAGTCCAACACTCTGTATCACACAGTGGCCAGAAATACCAGGTGCCATCAGGAGGTCCACCAGTGGGGCCTAATTCCTAACCCTAACTCCCTTTGTGCTCTACCACTCACCCTCCCATCCCCAGCTAACGAATATGGTTGCCAATGCCTGATTTCAAGAATTACCAACCCTATCTCTCCCCCAGAAAGGCCCAGTAAAGCAAGTCTTCCTCTCGCCTTTATTATGTTTAATGGATATAAAGCTATTAAAGAAGATCAAGCCACCAGGCTATAACACAAGGAGCCCTGCGGGATCTGACTAGTGGTCCATCTCATCCAACATCCTCTCTCACACAGTGGCCAATACAGTGGAAGGCTAGTAGCTCACAGATGCCAACACCTCCCCTTGATGTTGCCGCCTATCAGTGCTATCAGTTCTATTTGGCGGTTTATGGCCAATGAATATGGAAGTCACTCCCATTGCTCCATCTAGGGTTGCCAAGTCAATTTTTCTTACAGGTGGGGGAGCCTCGCCGGGCTCCGGGAGCCGTCCGTCGATGTGCGCGCGCGCAGCCAGCATGTCACCGGAAGTGACGCGCACCGTCGATCACGTTGAAGGTGTGGCCCCGATCGTTGGAGGGAAAACCATAGAGTTTTCCCTCCGATGATCGGGACCACGCCCCCAACATGATTGATGTGGTTGCGTCACCTCTGGTGACGCAGCCACGCTGCGCTTTGAGGGGCGGAGTTCCCCCCGGGGACCAATTCCATGGTGGCGGGAATCGGGCCTCCGAAGCGGGGGTTTACCCGCCCCCCACCCCCACTTGGCAGCCCTAGCTCCATCAGAAGAATCATCTGTGCAGTTTCTTTTTCATAATTATATAATCAGCAGTCATCACAGCTCTTTCAGAAGGGCCGATATTTAATACATTACAAGTGTTTGTGAAATGAAGGAAATTATTAAAAGTTTTATAATACAATATGCCACCGTTTTCACATATTAATATCCTGGAACTGATTTGCTATCTCTGTCGTTAAGAGAGTTGTTAAGATGTTTAATGTTAAGGGATATCTTTGGACTGGCTCCCATTCATTTTGGAGATCATTATTATTTGAATGGCAGCACTGTGTGTTTACAGAAGGACTGATTAATGCAAAGCTTTGGCTGACCTCAGTGGAAACGCTCCCCTTGTAAAGAGAAATTAGGGAAGAGTGTTTATTTCGGTCCCAAATGTAAAAACCCAGATAATTGTTCAGAGTGAATAAACACAAAGCCCAATTGATCACCCAGACAGACAGAAAAAGAAAACAAGCAGAGTGAAGGAAGAAAAGAATGGGATGGAGAAAGGTTTGCCTTTAGCTCCCTTCCAGTGGAAGAACCTGCAGTGGCATGCGATGGGGCAGTGGGGGGACTGAGAGGCGGTGAAATAGCATCCATTGATGCTGCAATGTCACTTTCAGCTGTGTGACTGGAGGTGAAGTCACTGCATCAATGGATGCTCTAGGCTCTACCACAGAGTTTGGGGTGAATCCTAGAACATCCCACAACATACGTCTGCAGTTATGCAGCTGGAAGTGACACTGTGTTGTTGAGGGATGCCATTTCAATACACCCTGTCCCCACAGTCTCCCAAGGTGGCAATAGTTGAATAGAGAGAATTTTTGTTTCTCCCTCTCCTATAATACTAGCATTCAGGGGCACCCAATGAAGTTTTGGCAATAAATTCAGGATGGACAAAAGGAAATACTGCTTTGCTCATTAAGTAATTAAATGGAGGAATTCTCTACCAGTGGATGTAGTGATGGCCACCATCACAGATGGCTGCAAAAGACAATCAGACAAGTTTATGGAAGGTAGGTCCATCAGTGGCTACTATCCATACTGATGGAAGGGAATCTCCATATATAGAGACAGCAAAATCTGAACACCAGGGCTAGGAGGCAACATCGGGGAAGACATTGACTTCTGTGCCCTGTCTGTTGGCCCGCTAGAGCAACTCTTTGGCTAGTGTATGGGAGGATATGGTAGACTAGATGGACCACTGGTCTGATCCAGAATGGCATCTCTTGTGTTCTTAAGGAATTCAGAATGGTGACTTCCGGTGGATGGCGGCACGCTGAGCAGTCGCATCTCCCAGACCTCCCGAGGATGTGAGCTGTGCAAGAGCGGGAAGGAGGGGGTACGCAGGCTCGTTGCCCCCCAAGAGGCCTGGCGAAGGGCTTCTAGCCATGGGGCTATCAAGAGGTTGCCTCTTCACCAGTGCGATGCTGGGGAATTGAGGTGCCTCTTTGCCCCGATGGTCCCTCCTGCGAGTGTCCGTATGGAACCTAGTGACGCTGACTGGGACAAGCACTGGGGACTGAGCGGTCGAATCAGAGACTAAGCAAGGTCGGAAGACCAATATGAACGTGCATCAGATTAAAGCGTCTTTGACAATCTAAAAAGAAAGCTCCCCACCCCACGGACCGAGAAGTGAAGCGAGCGGGGGGAGGGGCCCCTCCCATGCGCTGGAACTTATAAGCGAAAAAATGGGGGGGGGGAGCGGAAGTAAAAGCGTTGAAATCTGTTGAGGAAAAACTTACCAAGGCGTGTATAAGCGTTTGAGCACACATTCAGAGACTTTAGAAATCACGGAGAAAGTAAACAATCGATAAAAGATGGTGGGGAAGAGGATGGAGAAGGAGAAACTTTTAAAAGCAAAAAGGGAGAGCCCAAGACCGGAAGGAACCACCGAGCTGGCTAAAATGTTGGCAGAATCCTTGCGCCCCCTGCTGGAACAGATGACTAACGTCAAGGAACAGTTGTCTACAATGAACAAATGTATCACCACCCAGCAATTACAAGTGAATGAGACTCTTAAAATCACAGAGCAAACAGCTGAGAAGGTGAAAGAAGTTGATGCCACTACCCAAAGGGTGAAGAAAAAGGTTCAAAAATTGGAAAATAAGCAAGTCTCCACAGAAGAACAACTTTTACAGCTGCAAATGGAGAAGGCAAACCTGGTCCTTCGATTCCAGGGTGTCCCAGAATCTAAAGGAGAGAATCTGAAGCAAATGCTGAGCGAAGCATTAGCCCCGGTGACAGATTTGACGAGGAGTACTTGATGAGCGAAATGGATGTGGCCTATAGGTCATATTCCATATATATAAAAAAGAATAATCTGCCTGGGGAAATAGTAATGAGATTCTCGAAGAGACATGTGAGGGATACTATCCTGAGAGCAATGACAGGGACAATCTTGAAAATCGGGGACAGCACCATCAGGATCCTTAAAGACATCCCATTTGGAATAAGACAAAGGAGAAGGAAATACAAAGATTTAATCCTTTTTCTTCAAACAAACGCAATTAGCTACCGGTGGTTGTATCCAGAGGGCGTAACTTTCAAACTTCAAGATAAAAAGGAAAAGATTGACTCTGTTTCTAAAGCACGGGACTTTTTGAAAATCCAGATGGGCGAGCAAGAGAAAGGTGATAAAGAGGACAGTAAGTCCAGTGGCGAGCTGGACTCGGGGTCTTCTGGAGAGGAAACTCTGTCAGAGAAGGGGGCAGTGGCTCCTAAAAGTCTTTATAAACTGCAAAGAAGACAGGATAAGAAGAAATGAAGGCTGAAGGACTCTGTATTGTGCCTTTGAAAAGGGTTGATAGTAACGAGATGCTTTGGGGATTTTCTTTTTAACAGTTAATTTAATATTTAAAAGTTGTATTAGCAGACCTGACTAAGTTCAAAAAATAGTTAGCGAGTTTAGAACTGACTTTGTACTTAAGCGATTTTGAGGATCTCCTCTCTTGGGATTTTAGATAGTAGTGTGTATTCTTTTCTTTATCCCTAATTGTAGTCCCCTTTCGGGGGGCAAAAAAAAAAAAAAGGAATTCAGAATGGTTTAATTAATTTATTGGGAATCAATCATTCAGATCCAAGGAAGCATCCCAACTCTTTTAAAAAAATAATGTCTAGTTTGACTCTAAGATATCTTTAAATGGGAGGTAGTCATACTTTATTACACAGACTATTACCTAGAGTCCCTAGGAATTGGGTTCTGAAAACTCCCACCCCCAAACCAAGTCAGAATTAAAAGCAAATAAAAGCCTGAGGTTCCAACTAATAAAAGGAAGATTTCCAGCTGTAAAGGAGTCCTGCAGATTGAGAGGAAAATCTGTAAAACTAGCAGTTCAATTGGACAGAGCCAGTTACTGGAAGGCACTCAGATAAGTATCTGTAAACAAAAGAAATTTGTGGACAAACTAGCTAAGTAACTCATCAGGGTCTCTGGAAAACTGAGAAACAGCTTATGAAATTTCTCCAGAATGGAAATTGCTATTTGAAGCAATGTGCAAAGGTAGTCGGGAGGAAGATGGAACGGGAGAGGTTAGGAAAAGTTTTAACAGTCTGTTGATGGTTGGAGGGGGCACCACAGGGGATTGTAAGAGGGAAAATGGTGCTGATGTAGGTGGGACTGGGAAGATGTGGACTTTCCATTCCACATGGATGCTACCCTGGCCTTGCTGTGATCTTTCCAAGAACATCACAACAAAGCAAATTTGAGACCTATGGCATGGAAGATGTGGGGGGGGGGACCGTACAAGGGGCACAGAAGCACTATGAAGCCATGGGGATGTGGCGGGGAGGGGGGGCACTGTTTCCCAATAGCAACCTGGCAAACAATTCATGTAAAAATTACCCTTGACTTAAACAGATGTGGCTAGAACATAGGTAGAAGGATGGGGAAAGATTGAAGACAAGCTGTGGAAACCCTGGTAGGTGCATGAATGCACCATGATGCTGCAGGGAATCAGGGAGAAAACCCCACTTCCCAACAGCATTGAACCTGGGGCAAACAGCCTGCGTGGAAACAACTTCTGTGAGATACCATACCAAAAAAGCAGGTTCCCTTTATGGATATTTGTTACTATGCACTCCAGCACAAACAGGAGCAAAGCTAGGCCTGACCATAGATGTCTGCTTCCTCCTTGCCATCCCTAAGAAGATGCAACCTAATCTTGTTCTTTACCACAATATAAAGGGCTAGCCATCCAGAGAGCCAGTTTTGTGTGAGAGCGAGTTTGGTGTAGTGGTTAGGAGTGCGGACTCTAATCTGGGAGAACCGGGTTTGATTCCCTACTCCTCCACATGCAGCTGCTGATGTGACCTTGGGTCAGCTACAAGTTCTTTCAGAGCTGTTCTCTCATGAGCAGTTCTTGAAAGAGCTCTCTCAGTCCCACCCACCTCCCAGGGTGTCTGTTGTGGGGAGGGGAAGGGAAAGGAGATTGTAAGCCACTCTGAGTCTCCTTCAGGTAGTGAAGGGCAGGGTATAAATCCAATTTCTTCCTCTCATCTTCTTCTGCAGATTTTAGTTTGTACCAGCAATGCTTCTGGGAGAGGCAACACAATGCGTTTTGTATTCGCTTTACTTAATTATTTGCTACTGCCAGACCAACATGCCATTTTCTTTAGTAAATAAATTAGTAAATCTAACCAGTGCTCTGTGTGGTTTGTCTCGATCTCGCTAGAATCATGAACAGAGCCCAAGGCACAGTGGCCCAAACGGCAGAGTGGAACATAATGTAACGAGTTTCCCCATGAAGCCAGCTGCTTAAGGCTGCAGTTTCTGGAGAGAAACTGATTTCGGATTATAATTGTTTTATCAAATAGTAAAGTAGGTGACTCTTGCCAGTCATGGAATACAGCAAAATCTGACCTTTGGAATACCTGGCAGGGGTTTCTAGATGTTTGGAGGACTCCCCAGATAGGCAGAAAAATATGATTTTCTAAATTAACCAGAAGGAAAAAAGCTCTCCCCCTCCCCAAGACCTAAGGAGCAAGGCCTATTTTAGGCAAAAAGAGGTGCCAGAACTCTTAAGAGGGAAATGAAGTTTTCCGTCTGTATACTGAAAACTCACGAACTTTTAAACATTTCTAAAAGAATGTTGTCCAAGAGGTTCTGAAAGTCCATTATGGTGCGTTCCCCCAGGGGAAAAAAGCCCTGCTAAGGAGTTAACATTTTCAAGAGGTATAGAATATGAAATTAAGCAAACTATGGAGCATGACGGAAGACAGGAGGGTCTGGCGTGATGCAGTCCATGGGGTCATGAAGAGTCGACTGTGTGACTGAACAACAACAACATAGAATATTGGGACTTCCAAAAGAGATATAGATGGAAAAAATTCCCTCATGATTCCTTGTGCCCCCTCCCCACTTTGTTTCCTCTTATTCCAAATGACAGTTGAGTTTATTTATTTATTTATTTTATTTATTTTATATCTTCGATTTGCATACCGCCCTTTACCCGAGGGTCTCTGGGTGGTTTACAGGTATATGGCCTAAGTGCCTAATTAGTTCCTATCCTAGGGCCACAATTCGACTGGGGGAGGGGCTACCTATCGACACCCGAGCGGCGCGGTCCTGTTGTATTCCACGGGCGGGCTTCTGTTGTTTCTTCCTGGCGCCTTAGGACGTGTCGACGACATCTCCTGGCAGGCTCCTGATGGACTCCAGTGGCATGTGGTGGCTCCCGATTGCAGTTCGGGCCTTTGTTCCTTAGGCTCCGCTGCACTGCATCGTCCTGCCGCCATCCCGCTGCCGTAGCTCCGCCTCCATCTGGTCTCCGTTGCCGCTGCATCCACAGGTCGCCTCTGCTCCGCCGCCATATCGCTGCCGCCGCGGCCAACACTCCTGGCACACACCATCATGAGGGAGGGTGTCCCCTGCCAACCTAGGGCAGGTACCCATTTGTCTACTTGCGGTTACGCTTTCGAGCCGCTGGGTGGGCGGGAGCTGGGACTTGGGCCGGGAGCTCACTCCGGCTGTGGTGGGTCACGAACAGCCATAGTGGCTGTTCGCTAGTGTTGTTAATGCAGGCGTTGAACTGCCTCCGCCACCGCTAAGTTCCTCTTAGTACAGCAGTGGACGACTTCCGGTCTGCGGCTCAGCGATGGCGGACGCTCTCCCCTGAAGCTGGGGAGGCATTCCACGCTCCAGGGGTGTTGGAGGAGTGCCACCTCAAGTGGCACCCCCAGGTGAGCCTTAGTGAAAGGCTCCGAGCTGGGGGCTCTGGGGGGGCGACCTCTTCGATGGCGAAAAGCCGGAGAATTGAGGCACTCCTTTTTGCCCCAATCGGTCCACCCCCTGCGAGGCTCGGTTTTTACTGAGCATAGCTGATGCCAGCTGGGACAAGCAAGAAGGTCAGCGAAAAGAGCGCAACTACGAGGGGTCTGTGAGTAGACCGTCAATGAATCGGAGAAAAAACAGAGTGAAAAAGTTCTAAAAGTTAGTCCCCCCCCCCCAGCAGAAGTGGCGTCGGGAAGGAATCCCAGACATAAACAAACCGAACTGAGATACAGAGAGGGGGGGGAGATAGGAGAAAAGAAGAGCGTTAAAGTGTGCCAAAGACTTAGCTGTTCTGCGGATAAGTTTGTGTTTTGTGAAAAAGGGCGAAAAGGTGCTCCTTAGTGTAAACAAAGCTGAAAATGGCCGGCGCGCGAGGAAAAACAGCGAGACAAGTTGGGTTCTCAGATTTCAGGGGGTGGCTGAAACGGCAGGAGAAAACTTGAAGAAAGTGATAGCAGAGCTAATCGCTTTGGCGCTCGGCAGCTCATCGGTAGAAGCGGAAGCAGAGATCGAGGTGGTTTATCGATCCTACTCTAAGTATATTAAGCAAAATAATTTGCCGGGCGAGATTGTTGTCAAGTTTCTCCGAAGACAGATGAGAGATGATATTCTCAAAGCGACAGCAGCCAAACCCCTGCAGCTGGGAGCAACAACTATCAGGGACCTAAAGGACACCCCATTCGAGATTCGACAGAAAAGAAAAGCCTACAAAGAACTTGTCTCAATACTCCAGATCAACCAGATTTCGTATTCCTGGAATTTCCCGGAAGGTGTCGTGTTCAAGTATAAGGACAAAAGGGAGAAAATTGACTCGGTTTTTAAAGCGGAAGAATGGTTGAAGCAGTTTCATGGATCGAAAAAGGAAGAACAGCCAGACGGAGGAGGCCAAGCAGATACCATGGTAGAGATGGACGGAGACCCAGGAGGTGCAGAAGGCAGCGCGGCCAGAGATGCATATGATTTGCGGCTAAGGGGACCCAAGTAACTCTTTGGAAGTTAAAGACCCGCAACTGAAGAAGAAGATGAAAGAGACTTTGTGCACATCAAAAAAAGAAAATAGACAATTACTAAAATGGACTCACTAACTCTTGAATTCATTGATTTAAACGAAAAGTTATTATTTTTATGACTAACTGAATACTAACTGTTAATGACCTTCCTTTCTTGGGTTTTTAGTCATAGTGTGGGCTTTTTTATTTGCTGTCTTGTACACCAGGGTTTTTTATTTTTTCCCCCTTCCCATTTCTATTTTCTGTAGTTTTGTAGGTGTAACAAAAATAAATAAAGCTACCCTGTCTTCAGGGGATTAAAAAAACAGTACAGGAGTGGACTACAGCTAACTACACAAAATACGGACCTTTGCATACTCAGAGAATGTCTAAGGTATGCAGAAAAACCCAACTTCATAACTGGTTTTTTTCTTTAAAAAGGACCCCACCACCACACAGAAAACAACCTGGTGAGGCCTGACCATACCTGTTGAGGGCAACTCAGCATTGGTTGAAGGGAGGAAGAGAAACAGAGGGGGAAGGACAAATGGATCCACCATTCTAACTATTGCACCACACTGGCATATGCACCACCTTTCCTTCCTCTATGGTCTGTCAGAGGAACAAAGAGGAGGAGCAACCAACCAGATCCACTGCCACAGGAGGTGGCGGCGGCTATAAACATTGACTTTTTTTTAAAGAGGAAATTGGGTAAACATATGGAGCAGAGGTCCATCAGTGACTATTAGCCAGAAAGTTTAGGTAGGAACTCTAGGTCTGGGGCAAGTGATGCTCTGTATTCTTGGTGATTGGGGGGGGGGGAGGAAGAGGGGGAGGGCTTCTAGTGTCCTGGCCCCACTGGTGGACCTCCTGATGGCACCTGGTATTTTTGGCCACTGTGTGACAGAGTGTTGGACTGGATGGGCCATTGGCCTGATCCAACATTGGCTTCTCTTATGTTCTTATTGTACATCAACAGAAAGTGGAGCACTGAATCATTTTGGGGACCCCATATCACTGCCACTGCCTCACGAGGAGGGACTGTGGCTTGGTGGCAGAACATCTGCTTTGCAGGCAGAGGTCCTAGGATCAGTCCCTGGCATCTCCACTTAAAAGGCACAGGTAGTAGGTAATGTAAAAGCGCTGAGACTCTGGAGAGCCGCTGCCAGTCAGAGCAGACAGTACTGTTCTTGATACCCCAGTGGTCTGACTCGGTATAAGGTAGCTTCATGTGTTCTTGTTAAAAGGAAGAGTTATGGCCAGGGCTATTTTTGGGCAGGAACGCACAGGAATGGAGTTCCGGCTGGCTCCCAAGTTGGCCACACCCAGCAGGAACTCATTATCATAATAGGCCACACCCAACAGCAGGAACTCATTAGGATTGGCTACATAAGGGGTGTGTGGCCTAACATGCAAAGGAGTTCCTGCTACAAAAAAAGCCCTGGGTTTTGACAACAAACAAGGTAAACAGAATAAGAAGCAAAAGGTGGGTGTGGTTGGATGACCACACTTCTGGTAACACAGGGGTGTGGCCTAATGTGCTAATGAGTTCCTGCTGTTGGGTATGGCCTATTATGCTAATGAGTTCCTGCTGGGCTTTTTCTACAAAAAAAGCCCTGGTTATGGCTCAGTGATAGAGTTATCTGCTTTGCATGCAGAAAGCCCCAGATTAAAGCTATGGTGTGTACAGTTAAAGGGATTAGGTAGTAGGTGATGTTGACCTTAGTAGGCCATATGTTAATGTGTGCCTTGCTTGCAGCCTGCTGACCAGAGATTGAGGGCAAGTGGTGGCATCTGCAGCCTGCTGATGCATGACCTCTGGTCTGAGGTTGGTAGCAGCCCTTCCCCCAAGGACCTCAGGTGGTCCCCAACCACGCTGACACAAGCCCAGTTATTAACAGACCTACAGAGCAATCCTAAACAGTTACAGCCATGTAAATCCATTTAAGTCAATGACTTCAGAAAGGCGTAACACTGTTAAGGATTATATTCCAAGTGTTTACAGTTACATGAAAGTAAGTCCCATTTGAATTCAATGAAAAATACAGACAGTAAATTCTGATCATAGAAATTGTTCATTTTTTTTTTTTAGTAACTTTCATTTTGAGGACTGCCAGGCAATTAACTTTCAGTATTGGTGTGGGAAGATGCTTAATTTTCCAGTCAGTAATTCAAGTAAAGGCACAGCCAGTCTATGCTACTGGGAAAGGGTCTCTCTCTCTCTCTCTCTCTCTGTGTCCCTGTAACATTTCTAGCAATACAGTCTGTGTTTCCTGATCTATTTTTTTTTAAAAAAATGAGTTTCCTGATATCATCTCAGGGTGAAGCTAAGTGTGAAATGCTCCTTTAATGCCTGCAGAATAGAGTTCATACTACATGCACAGTAATGCATTATGGGTATGGGAACGAAGCCAGTTTGGTGTAGTGGTTAAGTGTGTGAACTCTAATCTGGGAGAACCGGGTTTGATTCCCCTCTCCTCCACTTGCACCTGGCTGGATGACCTTGGGCAAGCCACAGTTCTGATAAGAGCTGTTCTTGAAAAACAGCAGTTTCTGTCAGAGCTCTCTCAGCCCCACCTACCTCACTGGGTGTCTGTTGTGGGGAGGGGAAGAGAAAGGAGTTTGTAAGCCACTCTGAGACACCTTTGGGTAGTGAAGGGCGGGATATAAATCCAATCTCTTCTCTTCTTCTGAATACAACAGGGTCATGTGTTAAAGCCAAACATGGACATTATAAGAATAATGAGATGGAGCCAACCATCATCTAATGAGCCCTTTGCCAACTTAAGGGGACTTCTTATAATATAAGTGGCTCTTCCTCCAACGAAGGAGCCAATTAATTTGTAGGAGGAGCCACTTAGGCTGGAGGAAGGCTTCAAACTTTGGTCAGTGTAGTGGGATGACAGAGGGTAAAGTCCAACCCAATGAAAAAAAAAACATAGCATATAAAATGAGGAGGAGGAAAAGAGAATAGTTGTATCTATACCACGCCCTTCATTCAGAGTCTCAGAGCAGCTTGCAATCTCCTTCCTTTCCTCTCCCCACAACAGACACCCTGCGAAGTAGGTGGGGCTGAGAGAGCTCTTGACGGAAACTGCTCTGAGAGAAATGTGACTGACACAAGGTCACCCAGCTGGCTGCATGCGAAGGAGTGGGGAAGCAAACCCGGTTCTCCAGATTAACCACTACACCAAACTGGATTAAAGAATGTTAAAAGTAGACATGAACAAGTTTTGCAAGCTTCTTGATTCCATCTGAATATCCCTTCTTCCATTTCACACATCCCTTACCAGTATGTTTATTTTTGCACCACTTCCTTGTCCCTTGCATACATCCCCTCTAGTGTGTATACACATTTTTCAACATTATTTCTGCATCAGCTGAATATAGTGTATAAATGATGTACAATATATATTTATAGTTATTTATTTATTTATTTACAATACTTGTAGCCTGCTTCTCCCCCCATCCCCCCAAGGATTACCCAGTGCAGGCCATAGCACAAATGAAAATAGTTCCAAAATTAATGTCATATGCATTGTGTTAAAATGACATGTACATATAAAGAGCATAAAATACCATAAAAGAAACAAAAGAATGATCAATGACAGATAAAACAGCTTGGGAGACCTCATCCAATAACACTGGCAACATACATAATAAGAAACAAACTAAACAGGGTTTTTTCTACTAATTAGACATTTGATCAAGATGAGTATAGCTTGCTGTGGTCTTATTTGATTCCTCTGAAATAGTGCACTAATAATTTATAATCACTATTGAGCCAAGAGGTTAATCAACATAAACTGACTTCAGATGGGTCCTTGCCTTCTTTCAAAATGTAAACTATTTTTATTCCATTACAAGCACCAATCTCTAGAACTACTCTGTGATCTCTTAAAAGAGTTAACTATCTTCAGAGACTTCACGTAAGAGCCTTTGAAGAGAAAAAGATGTGTACGTGCTGACGAGAGCCATACAAGTTACCCCTTTTAACAGATTTTATTGTTCATTACAAGGTGAGTTAGATACAGGTATTTAACAGAGAAAATACAACATATTGTAAGGAAAAGATATTGCTTATGGAAAATGCTTTTTGGTTCTACAATAGGATAAGACAAGTGGAGAACCGCAACAAAATGTTGCGTACTGTGTTCAAGTTTATTTTAAGTTGTAATTGTGGTGTAGGATTTGTAGTCACTAAATGTATAGATGCCTTGTGGTGATGCCCATTCATCACAGAACATGGAACTGTCCTGTGTCTTGTTACCACTGCTTAATTGTGCAGTGGGTTTAGGAAGGTTAAGTAATGTTTTCCCTTTTTTTCCCTCCTTCCCTCCCTGATTCCCTTGCTTAGCTCTACACAGGCTTCTCCACCACCCCCTCCACTACCACCCCCGGCTCGCTTCTCCACCATCCCCTCGACTACCACCCCCGGCTCGCCGCCCCCCCCAGTTTCCCCCCCCCTCACCGGCTCCGAGGCGAGGCCCGCACGGCTCGCGGCTCTGTCTCTCTCTCTCTCCCCACCACCCGGCTCCGAACCGAGGGGCGATCGGTGAGCCGATTGGCCCTCGCTGCTCTGGCCCCCCTCCCTGCTCGCTGCTTCCCTCCCAAGCGGCGGCGGCAGTCGCAGAGCGTTCCCTGCGCATGCGCAGGGGACATTCTGTGAGTTTCGGGGGGATTTAAACATCCCCCCATTTTTCCCCCCAGGATTTAGGATTTTTGTGCACACGTGGGGACTGTCCCACGTGTGCACAAACCTCTCCCTCCCCCCCAGGTGCCCCCGAAGTGCAGATTTAGATATCCGCACAGACGGGGCCACTTCACTATTAGATATATAGATGTCTCTCTCACATGTCGGCAGGCTGTACCATTTCTTGTTCCATGTGACGTGGCAAAATGTCTTGGGTCAGGTCTGTCTTATAAAACAAAATTACAATGCCTAATACAACTGGAAGTCTCCTCTTTATCTTTGAAACTTGACACAAGATGAGGATGAAAGATCTTGGTTCAAGATCTCCACTTTCTACTTTCACAATATAGAGGTTTGATACATGAACTTACTTTAAAAGGCAACTGTAATTTGGAAAAATGTGTGTCTTGAACCACTTAGAATGGTGGAAGTTCTACTGGGAACCACAAAGTGTGTGGTGAAATCTAATACAGGAAGCCACCAGTGATCCCTCTAAGCTGAGTTGGTATGAGCTAGCTCACAGTTTTTTAGCCTCCAGCTCACAGATTTTTGCCTTAGCTCAGGAAGAATGGCCTCAAAGCAAACTAATTTATGCAGCAACCTAATGGCTCGCTCACAACTTTAATGCCCATAGCTCACAAAGTAGGATTTTTACTCATAAGACTCCACAACTTAGAGGGAACATTGGGAGCCACCATGGTATGTGGTCAGGATTTGGACTCTTTAGACTGTCAATACCAGGTATATTAAGAGCACACCTTTATGTCCCTTGCCTGGCCAACAAAGTACTATCTTCTGCCTGTTCCACTTAATGGCCTGCTTCTGTGGCCCACACACTTTGAATGTAGAAGTCTCGGGCTAAGTCTCTGGTATCAAAGATCTCAAGCAAGTGATAAGAAAGGCCTTTCTGTGCCTTAGATTATAGAGAGCTGGAGCTAGTAAGAAGAGATGACACTGAGTTTGATGGACCAATGACTTTGTATAAGGCTCCATCAATTTTCAACATTTAATTGTTCTCAGGAACCCTGAGGAGAACACATCTTTCAGAACTGGCTTACTCCTGGGAGAATATTTGAAAAAAAAAATTCTTTCCTTTAAAAAGGAAAAAAAAAGCATCAAAAGAGGCTATATTTTGGAAACCGTAACTGAATGCTGTAAACCAGTTTCCCTAATGTCTATGAAGCATAACAGCATTGAGAAACTAAATTTCCGCACTGTAACAGAGGAAGTTGATAATTTCTACAGCTCTGATGGGAAGATGTCTGATAATTCCCTGAGGGAATTATTCTGCCTTTGATCCACACATGAAACTCTTTTCGCCATCAAAACGAGTTGTGCTTGCATAACCATAGCAATACATCACCCTAATAAAGGTCAATGGGAAGCTCACACAGAAATGAAATGCAGGATTTACTTGAATAAAAATGAATAAAAAATGTGGCACAGATTACCCAGTGTGGACAGAAATGTTAGCATTTAGGACTTCAGTGTCCCCCTGGCAAGGAATGACAATGCAGGCCAGGTGCCTGGGAGAAGATTAAAGAACAGCTCTACAATACCCATATTCTGTGACCAAGAGTGTCTGTTGCATTTTTCTACTCCAAAACTAAATTTGAAAATGGCGGCTGCAGCAAGAAGAGCCTACAGGCAGGGAGGGGTGCCATTATGGAGGGCATCAGGAGCACACACACCCATCCCACTTCTGACCACATTTAACTATTTCTTCAGGAGAAAATATGTCTCTGGCCACTTCATTAATTCTATACATTGAATACAGTTACATGCAGGGGTCTAGAAAGACGGGGGGGGGGGGCATGGATCTCATTTTCTCCTTCCCCGCTATTTCTTTTCATGTGTCTTGGGACCATATTGTTTACAGGAGCTTTGAATTAAGCCCAGAAACAAATTGGGAATCACAGAAGGTTCAGGCTAGCTGTGTTGTCATAGTCTGCACTAGCTGAACGTTCCAAAGCCACCACCCCCCCTCCATAGCTCCGCATACAACATTTTACAGGAATCAGCAGGTATAACTAGCCAATCTCGTAGGGTTGCTGAGAGGTTAAAATGAATGATGAGAGAATCATGCTTGGAGGAAGGGTGGGATAAACCAGTGTGGTGCATGTGGTTAAGAGCAGTGGACTCTAATATGGAGAACTGGGTCTGATTCTCCACTTCTCCACCTGAAGCATGCTGGGTGACCTGGCTTGGGCCAGTCACGGTTCTCTCAGAATACTCTCAGCCCCACCTGCCTCACCAGGAGCCTGCTGTGGTGAAAGGAAGGGAAGGCGATTGTAAGCCACTTTTGAGACTCCTTAAGGTAGAGAAAAGCAGGGTATAAAAACCAACCCATCTTCTTCTTCATAAACAACGGAAGAGTTGTATCATTTTGTATTATTAAAGGGACACCTACATTGGAAAGTCAGTATTTGGCAAGTGAAGCAGAATTGTCCAGGTCAGACATGGCATGGGGAAACCCATAGTATAAATCAAACAGATCATTTCAATGGTCCCTGTCTGCCCCTGTCTCCAGGGTTCCTAGCTCTGGCTCGGGAAATTCCTAGAGATTTCGGAGGTGGAACCTGGGGAGAGTGGGGTTTGGAGAGGGAAGGTACCTCAGAGGGGGATAATGCAGCCATTTTCTCCAGGGGAACTGATCTCTGTTGTCTGGGGCCCAGTTGTAATTCCAGGAGATCTCCAGCCATCTCCTGGAAGCTGGTAACCCAGCTATCACCCATTAGGCCTCAACACTGCTATTGGACCTCCTGATGGCACCTGGATTTTGGCCACTGTGTGACACACAGAGTGTTGGACTGTGTGGGGAAATGGGCCAGCTCAGGCCTGCAGGTCCTGTTCTACCCTGCCCTCTAAGGTTTTTCAACACCTGGAGAGGCTTTTCTCTCTGTCTGGCAACCTGCCACCACCACCTGACCTTTGTAAGGAATTGCCCAGTGGGAGGGTCAGGACTTCCCTTCCAAGGTGTAGGGCCTTGCCTCTGTGTTTCCTGCTGCCCAGTGCCCGGTCACCACAGGGATAGTTTACTGCCTTGTGTGACCCTGGGGGAATAGGCACTTGCCAACTGCCTGCTTTCCCCCGACACTCCTTTTAAAATAGCATGTCCAAGATGGTAGAGGTCTAGGTGGTACAGAGAACCACTACCAGCATCAAAAGTTATAAAGTATTTATTAAAAAGAAAATGTTCACAAGACTGAGCAAGGGATTCCAAAGAAATGGATAAAATGCTATTTAATATCTATATGCACCCCCTTGCGCAGATTGCCCAGAGGCATGGCCTGGGATGTCACAAGTACACTGATGACACCCAGCTCGATCTATTGTTGGGTGGCCAGTCTGACTCTAAACCGGAAGATCTGGATCGGGCGTTACAAGCTGTAGCTGGATGGCTTAGACTGAACCGACTGAAATTGTATCCGATGAAGATGGAGGTCCTGTGCCTGAGCCAGGGTGGCCCAAGGGTAGGGATCTCACTCCCGCCCTTCCATGGGGCTCTGCTGGTGCCAGCACTGGAGGTGAGGAGTTTGGGAGCACTCCTGGATGCTTTCTTAACTATGGAGGCCCAGGTAGAAGCCACTGCCAAGTCAGCCTTTTATCACCTTTGGCTGATCAGGCAGTTGGTTCCCTTCCTCGAATGCAACAACTTGGCAACAATAATCCCTGCAATGGTCACCTTGAGACTGGACTACCACCTTTTAGCTAAGGACAGTTTTCGAAGTTCATGGCTGAAATTGGTTGATGGCAGATTACAAAGTTTAGGATTTCCCCCTGAATTTTTCAATCAAGTAGACTACCCTTCTGCGCGGAAGCAAATTAAATCTAGTGTTTTACGCTTAGATAAATGGCGTTCCGTGCGCCTTGGTGTTTAGTCATGCCGGCCACATGACCACGGAAATGTCTTCGGACAGCGCTGGCTCTTCGGCTTTGAAACTGAGATGAGCACCGCAACCCTAGAGTCGGATTCGACTGGCTTTCGAGCAAGGGGACCTTGACCTTTTAAATGGAGTGCACGTGGCTGAGCTCGACGGGTCTGTTCTTTGTATTATTTAGGTCTTCTGATTCCAGAATCTTTGACCTCTTACTGTAAATCTTTGATGGTCCCCAAATATAGAATATTGTTTTCCACGGCAAGATTAAATGTTTTGCCTCTTGGGGAACTAGTGGGAAGATTCCTAGGGACCCCTTTTTCAGAACAACTTTGTAATTGTAATTCAGGTGATTTGGATACAATTTGGCATTTTTTCATTGATTGCAGAAAACACAATATGGCTCGTGACAGATGGCTCTCATTGTGTATATTCAAAAATGGAGCCCTGCTACTAATCAGGAACTTGTAGCTAATCTCTTAGCTGATACTGATCCAAAAGTGACATTGGCAGTGACAAAGTTTTTATCTGTAACCCTGGGTGGTATCAAATGAATTGACTCTTTTAGGCAGTTAATATATATTTGGTAACCAAAGTACTTTATTTTGTGAAATTATAACTGTAATTGTAATGTTCACAAGACTGAGTATGTATATATATATGTATATATATGTTGTATTTTGTATTATATCCTATTTGCTTATGACATATGGGCCTATGAGCAATAAAAATGAATGGGAAAAAATGGATGGAGACTGGACTACTGTAATGCTTTCTACATGGGGTGTCCTTGTCTCAGATCCGGAAGCTACAGCTAGTGCAAAATGCAGCAGCCAGGCTTTTGATCGGCCTCCCTATACAGGAGCACATCCAGTCTGTGCTGAAAGCACTGCACTGGCTACCGTTAGCATACTGACTCCACTTCAAGGTGCCGGTTCTTACTTTTTTATAGTCAGGGGCCAACATACCTTAGGGACCGAATTTCCCCACATTACCCAGAGAGCATTGCAGTCAGGGTCCACAAATTGACTGACCCTCCCGGGTCCTAAAGGCGCCAGGCTGACCATAACCAGGGCAAGGGCCTTCTTAGTGGCAGCTCCATATTGGTAGAATGAGCTCCCAGAAGAGATCAGGGCCCTGCAGGACCTTATGCAGTCCCGCAGGCCCTGCAAAATGGCTCTTCCATCAGGCCTTCAACTAAGGAGCTATGCCCAATAATTGTAAGCCCTGCCCTTCGGAGTCAGCAACAACAGCCTGTGCTGGCCAAGTAAGAAACAGAACAAGGAGCGGATCAATAGGATAGGTCATCAACTTGCTGCTGCTGTCGCCATACAACATCATTATTATTGTTGGACCTAATATGTAATAGCATTATTTGATATGATATTTGGATTGTTTTAGAAGGTTTTATGTTTGTTTTAACTGTTATCTATGTGTTTTAATCTTTGTAAGCTGCCCTGAGCCTGCTACAGCGGGGAGGGCAGGGTATAAATTCGATAAATAAATAAATAAATAATCCCCCCCCCCTCTATACATGCCCTATCAGATGTTAAAATAGGGCAGGCTCCTCAGCTCCTCAGCTTAGGAAGTTACAGATCTCTAATTACCTTAAAGATTTTTTTTCAGTTCCTTAGGCCAGCACATGGTCAATGGCTGCCTTAGGAGTTCTGTCTGCTCTCATGGACTCAGCACCCAAAGAAAGAGACCTCCCTCTTGCTGCAAGGAGTTTTTATCATCTCCCATTTTCCTACCCACTGACCTGGTCAGGCCAGGTCAAGGAGGCTTTTCCTGATGTCTCCAGAAATTCCTTCCTTGAGATTATTCCTCGAGCCTTTCTAGTCCAAAGTCCTCTAAACCTTTGTTCCCTGCTTCGAGAAGGAGGAGAGCATGATCCACCCATTATCTCTCCAGCTAGAGCTATTAGTATGTGTATGAGGGTGGACTGAGGTATGCCTGGAAAGCACTTAAGAACATAAGAGACACCAATGTTGGATCAGGCCAAAGGCCCATCCAGTCCAACACCCTGTGTCACACAGTGGCCAGAAATACCAGTGCCATCAGGAGGTCCACCAGTGGGGCCAGGACATTAGAAGCCCTCCCACTGTTGACCCCCCCCCCCAAAGCACCAAGAAGACAGAGCATCACTTGCCCCAGAGCCCCTATCTATTCCTTGTGGCTAATAGCCACTGATGGACCTCTGCTCCATATCTATATATCTAATAGTGAAAGGTGCCCCCTGCGTGCGGATACCTAAATCCGTGCATCGGGGGCACCTGGAGGAGGAGATTTTCGTGTACACTTGGGCAGTCCCCAGGTGTGCACAAAAATCTGAAAAGGGGGGAAAATATCGGGGGGATATTTAAATCCCCCCAAAAGTAACAGAGCGTCCCCTGCGCATGCGCAGGGGACGCTCTGTGAACTGCCTTGCCGCCACAGGGGACGGGAGCGCAGCAGAAGGCTTGGCTGGCTAGCGGGCAGGCGGGGACCGGCGAAGCCCGG
>NW_015160217.1:144025-149149 GCF_001447785.1 Gekko japonicus
CTATACCTTGTGGCTAATAGCCACTGATGGACCTCTGCTCCATATGCTTATCTAATTCCCTTTTGAAGCCGTCCATGCTTGTAGCACCCACCACTTCCTGTGGCAGTGAATTCCAAGTGTTAATCACTCTTTGGGTGAAGAAGTACTTCCTTTTATCCGTTCTAACCCGACCGCTCAGCAATTTCATGGAGTGCCCACGGGTTCTTGTATTGTGAGAAAGGGAGAAAAGTACCTCTTTCTCTACCTGCTCTTTCCCATGCATAATCTTATAAACCTCAATCATGTCACCCCTCAGTCGTCGTTTCTCCAAGCTAAAGAGCCCTAAGCGCCTTAACCTTTCCTCATAGGGAAAGTGTTCCAACCCTTTTATCATTCGAGTTGCTCTTTTCTGCACTTTTTCCAAAGCTATAATATCCTTTTTAAGGTGTGGTGACCAGAACTGCACACAGTATTCCAAATGAGGTCGCACCATTGATTTATATAGGGGCATTAGGATATTGGCTGATCTGTTTTCAATACCCTTCCTAATAATCCCCAGCATAGCATTGGCCTTTTTTATGGCAGTCACACACTGTCTCAACATTTTCAGTGAGTTGTCTACTACAACTCCAAGATCTCTCTCTTGATCAGTCTCTGCCAGTTCAGACCCCATCAATGTGTATTTATATTTAGAATTTTTGGCTTTAACCTTGCACTTCGCCACATTGAACCCCATTTGCCATGTTGATGCCCACTTGCCCATCCTTGACAGATCCCTTTGGAGTGCCTCACAATCCTCACTGGTTTTCACCACCCTGAACAACTTCGTATCATCCGCAAATTTAGCCACTTCACTGCTTACTCCCAACTCCAAATCATTAATGAACAAGTTAAAAAGCAGTGGACCAAGTACTGATCCCTGCGGTACCCCACTGCTTACCACCCTCCACTGAGAAAATTGCCCATTTATACTCACTCTCTGTTTTCTATTAATTAGCCAGTTTTTGATCCATAAAAGGACTTGTCCTTTTATCCCATGATTTTTGAGCTTACTTAGGAGCCTTTGATGAGGAACTTTATCAAAAGCTTTCTGGAAGTCAAGGTAAACAATATCTATTGGATCTCCCTTGTCCACATATTTGTTCACCCCCTCAAAGAACACTAACAGGTTAGTGAGACAAGATCTTCCCTTACAGTTGAACTGAGTTCTCATCTTCTTGCCTGTTCTCTGCCCAGGGAGAGAGAGAAAAAAGGTTTAAAACTCAAAGTGAAAGTTTGCTAATTTTGAACCCCAAAGAAAAAATGCATTTCTTCACAGGCTGGATGAGCCAGAGGTCTGATCCAACATGGCGTATCTTATGTACTTAACTCACACCTAAGCTGACGCTGACTGGCACTGCCATGCCTTGCTTTGCTTCTATGTTCTTGCTCTGCCTCCAAACTCTTCGTGATCCTCTTTCTTTTGCTTTGCCAAGCCGCTTGCTACACATCAAGTGCTACATATCCTTGGCTCTGAGCCAAAGACTCCTTCTCTCGTCCTTCTCCTTAGCTGCTCTTGGAACCCATGCTTCTGAATTTTGATCTAACATGCCCCCATCCCCTGAGTAAAAACAGTCCACTTATTTGTATATTTTTGAATGGTTGCAATAAAGCCATCTCTGCTGGTTTTTGAGCTGGGGATTTTAAATTGGAACACAATGACTCAGATTCCAAGAGAAATGTTCACTCGTGGGAGCATTTTGGATAAATTTAAACGCTGCTTCATGTGATAAATGAGCTAATGAAAAAAGAAAAAAAAACAGATTTATGTTTGTAACAGATTTTTCCTCAGGGCTGAGACAATATGTGGCACGAGGATTCAGTGGGAGTGGATTCCCTCTGAGCCAATGGGCACAGATGAGTCCAAGTGATAAATGGGAATGGTCCAATTGTGAGAATTTAAGGAGTGAAAGGGAAAAAAGGAGAGAAAGGAAAATCAGGGACAAATGAATCATTGTGATAACTACGTTATAGTTTAAGACCCAGAATATATTGATCATTTTATTTCCAAGTTGCCCCTCCCCCCCCCCGCCCCTGTTAATCCCTTTTGTATCAGACACAGCATGGGCATTTTGTTGGTCCTTTTCTGCCCATGACGGCAGTGGGTCTGTGAAGAAGCAACTTCAGCATTCTTACCACGCCGTTTTTACATCCTCAGACTGCCTTTCGGAGATGCTATTGGATGTGGTGCAAAAATTGTGTGTAGCCATGTAAACAAAACAATTTTACAATGGAACGAATAGCACTCCATGAGACAGTCTGAGAATCACAAACGTATGGGGAGGAAGGCTGAGGTCACATTTCATAGTAGCCCTGTTCATGTTACAGTGAACAAACATACTTCCTGAATGTATATGTGTACATTTATTTGTACGAAAGAGCCAACAAGCATTCATTTTGTAAATGAAACAGGAGACTGGTAGCTGGATATATGTATGGTTTCAATCACATGTTCAGCTGTACATGCATGGAATGTAACATGAGAATGACTCAATGCATAGGGGGTTTCTAGCCTCCAGGTGGTACCTGGAAATCTCCCACCATTACAACTGATCTCCAGGTGATAGAGATCAGTTCACCTGGAGAAAATGGCTGCCTTGGAAGGTGGACTCTGTGGCATTATTCCCCAGTGAAGTCCCGCCCCTTCCCAAACCCTGCCCTCTTCAGGCTCCACCCCCAAAATCTCCAGGTATTTCCCCATCTGGAGCCGGCAACCCTATAACACATGTATAAAGAAAAATGAAGCACACACTGTACACAGATCGTATGTGCGGTCACTGTAACGTGTGAACAGTGCCAGTTGCAAGAAGAAAAGAGCTCACATATAGATGCAAGGCACAAAAACTCCCATCACAGGTCTGAAGTAAAGTATTTGTGTTGTGCACCAACAAACATGAACATTTTGTAAATGCCTAAAAGCCTATCCATGTGTTATAGCGGCTGCGATGGGATGGATAAAGGAATGGATAACATTAGAAGACAGAAGGTTATTAGTACTAGAAGGTCATGACCTACACATGGGCTGGCATGCCTATGTGTGGTACGAAAAAGACAAAATACAAAAAAGCTTTAATAAACACATAATTAGAGAAGATTTAATAAAAACTTGGAGAAATATAAAGGAGATGTTTTATGATAAAATACCAATGTGGGTATCCCCATTAGAAGCATTCGTATTGGGGGCGGAGCCGAGCGTCGCAAGATGGCGGACGCGTGATTCTGCTGCTCCCGACTGATCCTTTCCCCCCTGGCTTTAAAATCACTTCAAATCCAAAAAAAGTCTTCAAAGACATGGGAAAACTGAAAGGGCACAAAGCGCCTTCAACGAAGAAGAATTCGGCTTCGGTGGCCACTTATTTTCAAAAAGATACGCCTCAGACACCACAGACGCCAGAACGATCTGAAATGGCGGCCGCTACCGACTCAGAAAACCCCAGCGACGAACCGCTTTTGAAGAAGGATTTAATGGATTTAGAATCGGACATACAACGTTTTTTTAAGGAGTCAATGGCGGAACATCTACAGCCAGTACAAAACAAACTGGAGGAACTAACGGAAGGACTCGGAGCAGCCTGTAGAGCGGCCGAATCAGCATTGGAAGCGACGGAGACCCTACAGGTAGATTTAAATACTTTAAAACGTTCTGAAAAAATGATGCAAATCAAACTCAACTCCCTGGAACATAAATGGAGACAATTTAACGTTAAACTGAGGGGAATTGAAGAGGGAGCAGAAAAAGAAGCAAGCGATTTATCGCTCTTTGTAGCCGCTTGGTTATCTGAGGCTATGAAGTTGGAGGAGAGGGAAACTCCAGTAATTGCAAGGGCACAACGGCTGGGCCCGCTAGTAACAGCCCGCCGAAACAGACCCCGGGATATCCTGGTGCAATTTGTTCACGCAGCTTTTAGAGATCGGCTTCTTCGAGAAGCAAGAAAAAACAACTCCTTAATGCACCGGGGGCAGAAAATCTTGGTTTTGCTGGACCTCCCCCCTGAAAGTCTGGAAAAAAGAAAGCTTTTGAAAACCATTACTGTAAAACTACTGGAGGCTAAAATTCGTTTCAGATGGAGTGCTACTTCTAATGTTACAGTTTATAAAGATGGAACCTTATTTCAAGCTTCAGACTTAAAAACGGGACTCACACTTTTAAGAAATCTTCATGTGAAACTGTCCCAAGACGAGATTGCGGAGATTGAAGCACATCCGAACTTCGAAAAGCAACAAGACGATGGAGACTGACTACGCAACTGCAATGTTATTATTTGAAACGAGTTTAATATGGCGGCTAGTGATTCCTGATGGGAACAAGAAGAAAAGCTGCTGAATTGTTATTATACAAAGAATGGCTATAATTCTTTCATTGTTTGTTGGAAACATATAGAAATGATAGTTTAAAATCTGGTGAATGAAACCTATATCTTAGTTTATATTATGACTTATAAATTTATTTTTTCAGAATAAGGATAAGAGTATAACAAAATATATTGGTTAAATTATCTATGAAAAGGTATTGGTGCTTGAAACCTATTTTATTTTGAAAAGTATATTTTAAAGTGATGGTGCTTGAAACCTATATTATTCAAAGTCTAATTATAACATTTATTTTTTAGTGTGAAGGTATTTAAAACCTATTTTATTTCAAAATATACATTTTATAGTGAGGGTGCTTGAAACCTATTTTATTTAAACTGTATATTGTACAGTGATGGCCTTCATAACTTACTTTATTTAAAGAGTCAATGGTGCTTAAAACCAATTTTATTTAAAACATATGTTCTGTGGTGACGGGGCTTAAAATATATTTTATTTAAATTGACTTGTTGTGACGGGATGGAGCCCAAAACCTAGCTTATTTAAACTAAGACTCTTAGTAGTGTGGACGTTTATATCATATATTTTTTTTTCTCTTATTAAAACTGTATATATTGAAGCGATGGTGCTTAAAACCTATTTCAGTTAAAACG
Source organism: Gekko japonicus (assembly GCF_001447785.1). Classification (NCBI taxonomy): domain Eukaryota; kingdom Metazoa; phylum Chordata; class Lepidosauria; order Squamata; family Gekkonidae; genus Gekko; species Gekko japonicus. The sequence continues at coordinate 149,008 of NW_015160217.1, forward strand.
TATATCTTAAAGAGTTGGTGCACAAAACCTATTTTATTTATATTATCTACTTGAAGACATTGTGTTTAAAAATTATTTTATTTAATAGATTGGTAAAAACACTGTGATAGAAAATTCATTCTCTTGGGCGATATAATGCTTA
>NW_015160217.1:153509-169968 GCF_001447785.1 Gekko japonicus
TGTATAATTGTTATAAATTGTTATGAAAAATGTTAAAATTTGTAATAAAAATAAAGTTATATAAAAAAAGAAGAAGCATTCGTATTACCAAATCTAATGATGGAAAGTAAAAAGGTCAGCTATGAAATATTATTAACGCAAAATAACGAACTGAAACCCTTTGAAATGTTACAAACACTGAACATTAATCTCACAAGTTGGGAAAAAATACAACCGAAATCAATATTTGCAAAGGATAAAACAAGAAGCTTTATAAAAACAAAATCAGAACTGGATAAAATTTGGCTGTCATCAGCAGACAAAATGATACAGAAGTTATATAACTTTTTATTAAATAATGAGATGCAAGAGGAAATAATAAAACCATGTATGAAAGCCTGGATGAAAGACTTGGGGCATAATATAAGTTTAGACAAATGGTTAAAAATGTGGAAATCAACAAAATTACTAAGAGCCACAGCATATAAAGAAAACTTCTTTAAAATGTGCTATAGGTGGCATTGGACTCCCGAAAAGATCGCTAAGTGCTATAAAAGCAGTTCAGGGAATTGTTAGAGATGTAAAAAAAACATTGGGTCATATTCTCACATATGGTGGAAATGTGAAAAGATAAATAAATTTTGGAAAACTATAAAACAAGTAATATTATTAATAACTGAAATAGATCTAAAGTTAGAACCAGAAGTATATCTACTCAATATGTTACCAGATGGGATAAATTATAACGATTCATGTTTGATACTATATATATTGACTATGTTTAGAATACTTATAGCGAAATGTTGGAAATCAGATAGAATACCAAACAGAAGAATTAACTATGAAAATTTTGGAAATAAAAGAAATGGATAAGATAAATATGATACTAGCAGGAAAAGAAGAAAAAATATTCAAAAAAAGATGGCAAAAAATAGATAGATGGATAAAGCAAAATATATAAGGAAAACTCCAAAAAAATGTGTTGTAAAGATTGTATATTTTGTTTACTTTTTTGTAATGGAAAACGATAAATAAACTCTTTTTTTAAAAAAAGCCTATCCATGTGTTGTGTGAGCTAGTAGGTACGCTCAAATAACTGTTCACATGTGGAGGACTTGTGTGAGCAACGTCATGAAGGAGAACAAATTTACAGAAAATGACTAGGGCAACCTCCATGAACACCAGTGTCTGGAGATAGCGCTGAACTCCAAACCACCACCACTAATGCTGTCTCTGTTGCTAGCACTGGCTGGGGCCCAGCCTCAGGGCAGCACCAACAGGGCATCAGCACCAGCAGCCACACAGGAGGCCAGGCCAGGGCTGGAAAGAGACATGCAGGCCCAGTCGGACCTAGCAACAGCCCAAGCACTGAGGTTGGTAGGGTTTCCAGACCCCTGCCACAGGCGGGGGAACCCCTGCTTTTGCAAGGTGGTTTCCTGCCGCCAGCCAGCTGCCTGGGGGAAATCCTGTCCCCAACTGCCCTGAGAGGCGATGTGATGATGTCACCCAGAAGTGCCATCACCACATCACCAACGTTGGGCGGCGACGCTCTAGTTTTTCGGCAAAACTCTATGGTAAAATTGGCTACAAACCATAGAGTTTTGCCCAGAGTCTCACCCCCCTGACATCAGCAACATGATGATGTCATGAAACACAAGGAGGACCCAGGAACCCCCCTAGAGGCTGAGCAGTTCAGTTTCAATATACCCAAACCCGAAAAATACCACGGTTTTTGTTTTTTGCACATCCTTAGTCTAGTGGCATCTTTAAGACCAACAAAGTTTTGTTCAAAGTATAAGCTCTCGTGTCCATCCACACTTCTTCAGATACAGTGAAACAAGATGTCGTCAAACATTACATATGGGTGGTGGTGGGGTGTTAGTTGCCAGGAAGACAGCTGAGTTACTTCAGCTAATGTATAGCTCAGCTCTTAAGAAGACGGGGACGGCAAAGGATGAGATGGTTGGACAGTGTCATTGACGCAACTAACATGAAATTGAGCCAACTTCAGAGGACAGTGGAAGACAGGAGGGCATGGCGGGAGCTGGTCCATGGGGTCGCGAAGAGTCGGACTCGACTGTGCGACTGAACAACAACAACAACAAAAGCTACAACAGTAGCCATTTCTTAGCAATACCGTTGTGCTGCCTTTTACTACTAAACATTAGTCAGGTATGACTGAACTGTGACCAACAAAGGAGAGAAAAATACAACCCTTCACGAGAAACTTAACCAAGAAGTTTGAGATAAAGAAAAACAAAAGAAAATATAGCGACACACGTCGTACTTAATGTACAAAAGATCATATATAATTTTATTATACATCCCAAAGTCCTAAAATATCATTTAAAAACCACAATCCTATGGTTCTGCATATAAGTACCTAAGCCTAATATAAAGACAAATGTCCAGTTGTATAAATACAGGTTAAAAGGTACAAACTATATCCATATATACTAAATGTGTTTCTGCTAATATTCAGTGGTAAAATTCAAACTGAGCACTCCATAAATGTAACAAAAATATTCATAAAAGTGGTGATATTCACCATTTTGTGTTTTTTTTTTCCAGTTAGCTACATACCTTATCCCTAAAATTTAGGAGACTTTAATTTGCAGTTGTTTAGTCATATGCTTAATGTGTATTTTAGATCCATGGGCATATGCAATATGTACATCTTGATGAGTTGCCTATGTTGCATCTCAAGAATATTTATCATCACTTACTCCACAAGTGAACATCTCAGTGTGAGTAAGGTAGTTATCCCAGTTCCATGTATTTCAAAATATTTAAATTAAAAAAATTGTTGCTTAACAGACATATAGATAATTACCACCACCACCACCCCGGTTTCATTTTAGGTTCATTTCATTCTGTGTATAATGAGTTTTATGTATGTTTTTGTTAAATTCATGGAGTGCTCAGTTTGAATTTTACCACAGAGGAAGACTTTTAATCGAAACACGCTTGGTATTGTTTCTTGTATATGGATAGCATTTGTACCTTTCAACCTGTATTTATATAACTGGCATGACTGAACTGACATAACTGGATCCGCCATGGTTGAACTGCCTTTGATATAGCGTGTGGGTGAGTCAGTCCTTGTTCTTCTTTCATCTCAACCTATTTCTTGCCCAGTTGGGCACTGCATTTCCCAGTTTGGTCACTTGTGCTGACTCAAGAAGTACTATTTGAAAAGGGCCACCCTAGTGCCTGTGACGGCAGCCTTTTCCAAATGTTACATCCACATGTACTGGGGAGCCAAGCAACGGCGAGCATCAGGACTACTGTCTACCAGCAAGTCTCCCTATACATTTGGTCAGCAAGCTATCTAAAGAGGGGAAATACATTATTTACCATATTTGTACAGCTTCGGTACACGTAAAACAGATTCCGAGAAAATCCAGAGATTGGTTTGCTTGTACCCAAGTGGTATGTGTGTACAAAATGTGTATTTCCCCCTGTTTAAACAACAAGGTGACCATGTATATCGGCAGGATCTATGCATGGCTGGTAGGCTCCCAAAACATACGGAAATAACATTGGAAGAGGACTATTGTAACATGGCCATCTCAAACCCTCTAAGACTTTTCTGTACAAGGCTTTCTTTTTGGTGATTACATTCCACCAGACTTCTAAGCCTTACATTTGCAAGTATTACAGAACTCAGTGGTGTTCTTAAACGTTTACCTGTACCAGAAGTGGAGAGCACAGCAGGGTGATTGAAGGGTCTACTATTCCTGCAATTCAAGGTGCAACGGAGTTGGCCTTATGCAATGCTGTATCTCTGTGAAGAGGCTTTCTCCCAGAGGAAAAGTAGGAGACAGGACCGTGTGGAAGCATAATTTGCCAGCACAGCAGTCTGAAGGATCAGGTCGTGAGGGACTGACCTGGACAAGAAGAAATGCCTAAAGGATAATGTCTAGGTGAGCCTTTGTGGAACATTAAGAAGATCACCTGTCAGGCAAAGGGATTGACCCAGATAGGGTGAAGAGCATGGAAGGGAATTTTAATGAATCCCTGCAGCGTTAAGGCTATGCTTAGCAGAAAAGAGCTCTGAGTTATGCATGGTGGCACAATAAAGCACACGGAGGGAAGTCCGGTACAAGGTCTTGGTGAGGTGAAGCTTGACAGAAGATGGGAGGGATGGGGGAATGGAAGCGGGCAGGAAAGAAAAAAAAAAGGGCCATTGCTATTGTGCCATTCTAAACAATGACTTGACTTAGTGTCTTTTCCCCACCATGATGGTTGTACTGAAGAGTCCCGAATCTCAGGCAGTTTATGACTTCTCTGCCCTTCTCACATGAAGAGGTGTCAAGAACAGATGCAACATTTCATATGTTACTGCCGCACTATTGCTGCTACTGAAAAACTGGGTCTCCAGGCTGCAGCAGTTAACACACCCAACATTTATCCTGATAGCCTGGATTGGAACAGTCCTCTGGAAGAAGCCTTTTCAAGCCCTACAGAGTAAATCTTGAACTAGAGATGCCCAGATGGGAGTCTGTGACCTCAGGCATGCAAACCTGGTGCCAGACCACTAAACTATGGCTCATCAGTCTAGGGCAGAAGGTCCGCAACTTGGTGCCTATGGGCGCACACTGATACCTTTTCTGGTGCCCACCAAGTGTTTTTAAGGAAGTAGATGGGGCCAGGTAGGGCTTTGCGCAGCAAGACTTCTGATTGACTACTGGAGATTTGATTGTCTATGCAGATTTTTTTTTTATGTTGCTTTGGCAGCAGCTGCCACCACTTCACAAGGATCTGCACTCCGCTACTGAAATTAAGCTGTGGCAGTTGTTTTCTGGCTGGCCCTGCCTCCTGCAGCAGCCATTTCCTTGCTGTGCCCACCGTGCCATGTCAGAATTCCAAATGTGACCACAGGCTCAAAAAGGGTGGGGACCCCTGGCTTAGAGTCTCACCAATTGCCAGCACTGGGACAGTGATGTAATTTTCCTTGCCCATATTTACCCATATTCAATTTGCACAATTTTTCCATGTGACGCTGTGTGTACAGATGGAGGGACTGTCAGTTGGAGAGGGCAGATGCAAGGGTAGATTGGGAAGTTAAAATTGCTCAGGAGAAAATCAGCTGAATGGCCCCTCTGGCACTAGCAAGTCACGCCTGCAGCACTGGGGGAACTGTTGGGGCTGGCCTCCATTTGCCAAGGGCCTTCCAGGGAAGTAGCCCTCCAGGAGCTTTCCCTGTAAGTGAAATGGCCAGTGCACCTCAGGATGGATGTCCGGAGGGGTCCAATCTATGGTCTTCAAAAAGCAGTAGCAACTCTAGATTCAAGTCCAGTAGTGCCTTAGAGGCCAATACATTTTTCAGGGTTGGCCTGACCTGGATAGCCCAGGTGAGCCTGATATCATCAGATATTGGAGACTAAGCAGGGCTGCCTGACAAGCACTTGGATGGGAGACATCCAGGGAATACCACGGCCAGGACACAGAGGCAGGCAATCAAGCCACCTCTCTGAAACATCCAAACCCCACTAAGGGTGGCCAGAAGTCATTATGGGTGCGTTCAGACGGGGCATTTGCAACGGTATAGGTGCCGGTTGGAATCGGTGTACTTACCGGCATTCACACGGCGAACATCTGCCTTCCGTCCCTAACCGTTGCAAAAAGCTTTAAGCCGTTGTATTCTGCCACTAGGTCCCCAAGTGGTGGTATCCTGAGTGCAACGGTTGTAATCGCTTAACACACACACACACACCCGTCTGATCGCTCTCCACCGTTGTAGAGCCACTTCCGTTCGGAAGCCCGAGGCTTCCAATTTTCGCCCGCCATTTTTTTTAGGTTGCGATATGCGCTTGGGCGAAGCTTCGCCCCGGCGTTTGTTTAAAAAAAAAGAAAAAGGTCCTTAGTTTAAGGTGTTAGAGTCCGGGACCTCAGGGAGGCCAGTTTGGTCTTTAAACTTTAAAGGTATGTCCTCTCTTCAGGGCATGCTTTTCGGGACGGGATGTTTTGCGCATGCGCAAAGATCGCCATTCTGTGGATGGCTGCCTATGCGCATGCGCAAACGGAGTTAAAAAAAAAACGCCGACGACCGCTGTGTGTGAACGGGCATACAGCAATGGGCTCCGCAGATCGGAGGTAAGTGTGATCGCGTTTCAGCGGCGTAAACTGCACTGGTTGGAACGCCCCATCTGAACGCACCCTATGACTTCCAAGCATGCAAGCACATACAAACCCACAAAAAATTGGGGGGGGGGGTAAGCTTTCAAAAGTCAAAGCTCCCTTCATCAATAGCATCCCTGAAACTGTTAGTTTCCTAAAAACAGAGATGAAGCATGCACAGAAATAGATAAAATAAGAGCCTTTTTTTTACAGCCAGTTTGGTGTAGTGGTTGAGTGCACAGACTCTCATCTGGAAGAACTGGGTTTGATTCCCCACTCCTCCACTCACAGCTGCTGGATGACTTTGGGCAAGTCATAGTTCTGTCAGAGCTGATCTCTCAAGCGCTGTCCTCGAAAAAGCTCTCTCAGCCCCACCTACCTCACAGGGTGTCAGTTGTGGGAAGGAGAAGGGAAAGAAGTTCGTAAACTGCTCTGAGACTCTGAGTGAAGGGCAGGGTATAAATCCAATCTCTTCTCTTCTAAATATATGTATTGTAACCAAAATAATAATAAAAAAGACAAACTGGAATGTTATAGTCAATGAATGGCTCACTAGAATGGTAATTAGATCTGAAGCCATTGGCACCTCTTAGTGTTTTGTTCAGGTCATGACTAACTCCAAGGCATTATCACATGATTAATGCCATATGAATATCACTGGAGGTTTCTGTCTAGTGACTGCCCCTGTGCCCACTGGACTCCTGGCGAGTTCTGCCATTATGCAGTATTACCTCTGAATTATTCCTTTCATTCTGACAATCTGCTTCCTCTCTGCTCCCCAAGCCTGCATTTGGCTGCCTGTAAAACATACAATCTCAGCTGCACTCATTCCTTTCGCAAAACTCTCCATTATTCTGATTATTGGTCACAATCCAAACTACCCAAAACTCAAGTCAGGATTCCAATTTCTGCTGACAGATGCAGATGTGAAAACACAAATGAAAAGTTTCACCGACTGCTCAGTGACAAATGGGTGATGATAAATGGCAAAAAATAATAACTGTGCCTTGCATATAACACTAAAGCAGAGGTGTAAAACTCATTTGTTACAAGGGCCGCATCTGACATAAATGCCACTTTGTCAGGCCAGGCCATGTATGCCATAAAATGTAATGCCAGGTACTGGAGATAGAAACTGTATAAAGGACGTCGTGGTAAGCTCTTAGTTGGTGTATCCTCACTGCAAGGTCCCCTGGGCTGGGAGGCAGATGCAGAGGGAAACCCATATGGGCGGACTGGAGAGGCAGCAGTGCAGCACTGGGCAGATGCTCCCACGATGCCTGAATGCTCCAAACAAGGTTGTTCTGCCATACTGAAACCACAATGGAGTGGCTCCGCCCACTTCCCCCAGCACTCCCTCCCTTGCATCAGTTGCTCACGAGCCGCATGAGAGCCCTGGACGGGCCAGTTCTGGCCCCCAGGCCTCATGTTTGACATCCCTGCACTAAAGCTATTCCCAGTTGGGCAGTTTTAAGCCCAAGTACGCAAATGGGAGGAGGAACGCCTGACTGCAATGTGGTCAGTTTCTGACTTGGACCTTCTCATGCATCAGATGATGAGCTCCCTGCTTGTAGCATATTTGATCATTTTTTAAAAAGCTGACTCTAGCTCCAAGGAAGCAGCTTGAATAGCCCACACTAGCCTGAGCTTGTCAAAGCTTGGAAGCTAAGCAGGGTTGGCTGTGGTTAGCATTTGGATGAGAAGTCCAGCCTTGCTGTAGAGGCAGGCAGTGGAAAACCACCTCTCTTGCCTTGAGAGCCCCATGAGGGGTTGGCATAAGTTGCCTGTGCCTTGACAAGACTTGGTTATTATTATCAGCTCCAAGGAGCTCAGGGCCGCAGAAGTGACTCTAAGATCCTGTTTTAAATCTTCACTGTAATCCTATGAGGTAGACAAGGCAGAATGAATGGACTGTGTTCCCCAAGTGAGCTTCAGTGCAGACACAGAGTAAAGACACCGGAGTTCAGCTATCCCCAGTCTTGCACTCTTCAACGGAGGCAGAGAAGTTAATGACATGTGAGTACGCAGCATCTTGCTTCAGTGGGGTTGGCTGAAGCAGACGAACCAAGTTGAAACAGCGGAGGAATATGGGCAGGCATTTTCAATAGCAACTCTTCTTTCCCTCTGCCCAGTTTTAGGGAACTCTCTTCTACAATTCCCTAAAGACCCATCTTGAGCAACTGTGAGGATAAGGGTTAAGCTGGTGCAGGGAGAGAGAGAGAGAGAGATGGAGACTTAATGACACTATAATCAAATTGTTTTAATGGGATTTTTATGCCTTTAAATTGTTGCCTGCCTCATGCTTTTAGGCTGGGTCAAGCCGTAAATCAAAATAAATTATAACAAACCGAATTATGTACAATCCACAGTGCTATGCTAAGCAAAGGTACACCCTTCTAAGCCCATTGACTTCCACGGACTTAGAAGGATGTAACTCTCTTTAGGATTGCAGTGTTATGCTTTCAGTAAGACAAAAAAAAAAAAAGGCTGACTTTCTTATCTAAAATCACTTTACCATATCCAGCCTTTCCTCTCAGGAGCTGAATGTGCTGCTGTGTGTAGCAAGCCCCGGCAGTCTTTGATACAAGTTCCCACCGCTCCTTGGCTTCAACAACATTATAAGTCTTATACCATTCCCAGTAAGGTTCTGAATTTGGATAGCCACCGGTAAGGAAACATCCCAGTGGATTTCTGTTTATGGCCTACTTGTTAGTCCCGTTTCCTATCCTGGAAATGATCACTGCATTGACAGTATCTTGCCCAAATTAGTTCTAATCCAGTACCTAGAACCCACAGGATTTAGGGCTCCAACCACTCCCACTCCAGAACCAAGTCAAAATTTGGCCAAGGGTTTAAAGGCCCAAAGCTTACACAATGAGACGGGAAGGTTTCCAGTTGTAAAGGAGACCTACAGGCTGGGATAGGCTTGCCAAGTCCCCCCGGGGGGCAGGGAAAACCCCGCCCCAGAGGCCCGTTCCCCGCCATTGGTGGATCGGGCCCCGGGGAGAACCCCACCCCCACGTGCACATCACCAGGAAGTGACGTGATGACGCCGGGCACGCTGGGGGCGGGGCCATGACCATCTGAGGGAAAACTCTATGGTTTTCCCTCGGACAGTCGTGGCCCTGCCCCCAGTGTGCCCGGCGTTATCATGTCACTTCCTGGTGACGTGCATGCGGTGCGCACACGCGCTTTGCGCGTGCGCACTCAAGCCGCAAGCTGGGAGTCCCCCGCTGCGGCGATTTCTTCACTTGGTAACCCTAGGCTAGGATGATTTGCTAACTTGTTAAACTGGCTAGAGTTCAGTCTTGGTGTGTGTGGGGGGGTTTCTCTCTACATTAATGTCTGGCAATGTGGGGAACTATCAATAGAGAGCTATGTGGTGCAGTTGTTCGAGTGCTGGCCTAGGATCTGAGAAACCCAGGCTGCTGCCACACACGCTAAGTAATCCACTTTAAATCCACTTTCAGTGCACTTTCAAAGTGGAGTTTTACTGTGTGAACTGGCAAAATCCACTTTGAAAGTGCACTAAAAGTGGATTTAAAGTGGATTACTTAGCGTGTGTGGCAGCAGCCCCAGGTTTGAATCCCCATTTTGCCATGGAAGCCAATCACACATTGTCTTCTGTGAGAATACAATGAAGGAGAAGAAAACAATCTACTGTGCTTTGGGTCCCCATTAGGGAAAAAAGGTGAGGAAGGAAGGAAGGAAGGAAGGAAGGAAGGAAGGAAGGAAGGAAGGAAGGAAGGGACTAAGCAGCATACACAAGATAAGGATATTTGCTGAAAAGTCATACTGGAACTAGGTTCGGTAGCAAAACTTGCTGAAGCTTTTGATTACCATTTGTGATTTCTTGTCGAAATCACATTTACATGATCTATTTTAGCCACTGGACTTTTGACACGGTCACTGGGATCAACAGAAACATTGTCTTCTAAATCTGGCCAACACAAGCTCAAAGTATTCCAGGGCAGGAGACACTAAAGAGATAAAAATCCTGAAGAATCAGGTATTCTCTATGAACACTTGAATGCAATCCTAAACCACGTCACATCCCTTTTAAACCCACCAATGTCGATTGTCTTAGAAGTGTGTAACTCTGCTTAGGACAGCACTGCTTATTTCTGAACCAACACCCCCCCTATTTCCAGTATTTTGTGCTAGCCCTACATGGGATTTTAAGAAAACCTTTCAGTCACACAGGTAAAGTCTTCCACCTTGAAATTACTGAGAGAATTGACCTACCGAAAGCAGAAGTCTCAGGTGATGTGTCTGTTGCTCAGCTGTACCATTTCAGACCATAGACAAGGCACCAAACGTTTGAATATTCCCTCACACAAAATAATCCCTGCATATACAAAACTGGCATATTTGGGAGAGGATTTCAGGCTACCTTGTACCCTGATAAGCTAGATTTCTATGGGAAGGAGCATTTTGTATAGAAGATCATTCAGACTTTTGATTTTTTCCATCTTGTAGTCTGAAGTCATATAGGACAGCAACACATGCATCATATAATTGCCCAAACATATGTTTTATATTGTTTAGAGCCATGATTAGGATATGCATTAGGCCATTCACATGGGCACTCTTCTGGAGACAACCATGATAGGTAAGGTGGCATTGAACACCCATGCACTCAAGAGCGTGTGATAGCCTCTACCAACCCACAAGGACCCACACTGACCAATCCTTCTTGGAGCCTAAGAGACCAATACAAAGTAGTGTTGGATCTCTAGCAGACCAAAACCCAAGAAAAGTCACATTCTAGGAATGTGTGTGCAGATGTTTGGCATCAGAAACAAGTGTAAAGATAGTGTTTTGCAACCTGAGGACTGAGAGACAATCCCTGGTAGGACATCCTGGCCAGAACATTAAACACCTTAACCTTGTGAAACTTCATGAATGGAGAGGACATAGGTTAGAAGCCACAATGTCCTCATTCCACAGCTGGAAGTGCTGCATACTAAACAAACAAACACCTACTCTAAATGAAGCACCAGGGTAGTACAAATATCAAACGGGGGGTTAAACCTCAATTTTGTGACATCTTTAAAAATCCAATAAGGAAGAGGAAAGTTTAGAAAGTTTGAGCCCCAGCAAATGGCCAAAACATATTCAACAGCACAAGAATCAGGGTCCAAACCCTGTTACAGCCTCAGTAGAGACATTTTCCCACTTAAGAGGTGAGAGACTTGGTAGTGAAGGAGCGATGCTTGCCACTCAGAAAAGTCGGCGGCTACTGCTACAATGCAGGAAAGGAGCTAATCAAACTACCGAAGTTGTCATCGAATTGTGAGAACAAGCAGATCCGCAACCTAATAATGAAAGCAGTGAAGCAGCAGGCATGATGTGGCCACAGAAAGGATGGACGGAATGCATCATAAATGAACCTTGCGCAGCTTGCAGAGCAATCTGTGCAGCAAACAGCCAGAGAAAAAAACATGCAAACAGATTACCTTGCCAAGGGATTAGAAGGGCATTCCCCAATGACAGGAGTCCCTGCCAGGAAAGGAACAAAAAAAGGACTGGGCATGGAATGTCCCGTTGTGGGGCAAGGCCAAATGCCCAGGCCTCCAATCGGAGTATCTGGGAGTTGGTCTCCGTTAGTCAATGGAAACATAATTAGAGTGTGTTGCATGACTATGTGGAGTGTTTGCACTAGAGTGAAAATCAAAAGTAATGTGTGTCTAGTGTTCTAGGTGGAAGTAGTGGTATGGCAAGCTAATTTTGCAGGAGACTGGAAGCCACTGGGAAGCACTTGCCCACAGCTGGGTCACCACACTACAGGGAAGGAGTCATCTGAGATGACACTAACTTCCAGGGGCTCAGAGTCTACAGAAACGCTCGGCGACAAATGCAGTGCTGAGACCCCTAGAATGATGCACGTTAGCTCTGTCTCGGAAAGAAGGAAATCTGGGCATTCCAAAAATACAATTTCTGTTATGATGTCAAATACAGGTAAGAAAACATGAAAGAAAATGCAACAGTTGGAAGCCCCCCCCCCAAAAAAAAAGAGCCCTAAAAAGCCAAGCTGCCATTTTTTTCACCAGGTTTAAACTCATGGTGTGAATTGATCTTCATTGAGGGCAAGTCACTGCTTTCTCACTCCTCAAGAAACAGAAGGCAGATTAGGGGTGAATCAGTGTGGCCATCTTTGTTTCTGCTTGGTTCTATTTTTAGTTCTGGCTCCACCTCATCCTCACTGCTGTTGTTACATATTCATCTATTTCTCTTTATGACGTTATCTTCCGAAACGTAACATTTATGACACACACATATACACAAAACAGAGAGAAACAGTCAGAAAATGAAGCTCAGAGGTTCATTTGTAAGAAAGGAGAAACAAATTTGAAAGGGCGTGGGTATTCGAATTGAATTCGCAAGCTTATGAAATCCGGTCTTCTTCCTCTGTTGCATTGACAATTCTTGTTGCTTTCTCAGTGTAGCTGAAGGAACCTGGAGGGGCGGGGGGCGGGAATGGTCCCTGTTAATCCGTCTAGGAAATGAAGTTCTCCTGGGCGCACAAGGTCCCCCACGCACACTGTCATCAGGTCTGGTAGGTCAACAGAGAGCTCAGGTCCCCAGAGGGGCTCCCGCCTTCAGAAGCTTCCTCAGACACTCCGCACTTCACCAAATGAATCAGCTTCACGACTCCCTCGCCTGTGCTTCACCCTCCCACTTGGAATTGCCACATGTTCCCCGTTTGCTCTGATGAATCTCATCTCACCACCAAAGTGAAGTTGAACCCACTCTGTTCTTTCCCCACAGAACGTGCCTGCGGAGCGACATATTCATGCTCCTACTGTGGGTATTATTATTAGAAATGCAAACAGGGCTTGAAATGCTGCATTGGGTGTGTAAGGGGTGCCTCTTCCCAAACTCAGCTGCTGCTTCCTTTTCCCCCACCCCTTCCCATTTCTAAGTGGAGCTTTTTGACTCAACGGAAAGACCTAGCAACAGCACTCATACCTCACCCTCTTTGACTTGAGTCAAAAGCTTAAGAAAGCTCGACTTGAATGCCAAAGATCGGTTTCGTAATGAGACACATATGTGGCCGTTCAAAGCATGACTAGATCACCTGTGAACATGTACAGAATGCCTCCTCCTCACACCAGTGAAGAACCAAAAGCTGGCCTGTAACATCTCATCTCAGGGAACAGGGCCCCAGGGCTTTATCAGATGACAGAGTCGGGGTTTATACCAGAGAGCCAACTAGGCCTGTTTCTAAACTGGTGGTTTGCCCCAGGGGGATGCTTTGCTCTCCCCCTCCACAATGATGCATCTGCGCCCCACCTGGGTTTTCCTTGATTCTTCTGTGATCTCTCCCCAGTCTGTCTTGCTGTGATGATTTGGGAAAGAGTGCTGCAAAACTGGACTGGCTGCCAAGGGGACAGGAAAGTTGCAGCAGCATCCCCCACCCATTCCTCATGGCAGCCATTTCCTCACCTCCACCTGGGGTTGCCAACTTCCAGATGGAGCCTCGAGATCTCCCGGTATTACAGTTGATCTCCAGACTACAGAAATCAGTTCCCCTCAAGAAAATGGCTGCTTTGGAGGGTGGACTCTATGGCATTGTACCTTGCTGTGGTCCCCCCTCCCTAGGCTCCACCCCCCCCATCTCTAGGTGTTTCACAGCCACAGATGCCAACCCCATCCCCCACTGGGGACTTCCTGAGGCCCCCCCCCAAAAAAATAAATAAAAGAGCAACTGAATCACCAATATAACCAGGCCCGTAGCCAAGTCATTTTTGACAGGGGCCCCCGGCCTCGATGTACTTATGTCACTTTCTACATCACTTCTGGAAGTGATGTAGGCATGTGGGGGTTATACTGGGTTTCCCTTGTCACCCCTCTTACTCTGGAGGAGTAAGAACAGTGGCAAGGGAAACCCATGGCGGACCATTCTCTATGCCTGCTGCTGCGGCTGCCGCCCTGAGGAGAGGGAAGACCGGAGCTCCTACTGGTGAGTGGCGGTGAGCTCCGCCTCCAACGTGCCTGCCCCCACCTCTGCACGGGGCAGTTAAAGGTGCGGCGCTGGCTGCTGAGCCCCATCCCCTGGTTGGTGCGCAGGGTGCGTGACCCAGGAAGCCACCTCACTGCTGCTGCCTGTGCTCTGTGGCTTTCCCCACCTGCCGGCCCCTGCTGCTGGCCCGCCGCACTGCCACCACCCACTGGCACCCGCTGCTTTCGAGGCTCCTTGGGACGGGACAGGAAGTGCCTGCTGCCTGCCCTCAGCCTGCACGCTGTGAGTGCTGAGGCAATCGGGGGGCGGAAAGGGGCCCAGGGGGAGGGGGAGCCAAGGTTTGGGGAGAAGGCCCATAAAAATCGCAAGAGGGCCAGGCCCCACAGTAGCTACGAGCTTGAATATAGTGGTACACTGGTGTGTCAATTACTATTTAATTTTTTAATACAGGGGGGAAAAAACCCTCCTGTAGAGCTAGGGTTATCAAACTCCTGCCAGGGGCAGGGGAATCCCTGCCTTTGTGGGGCATTTCCCCGACAACAACCAGCTAGCTGGTGGGGGAAAATCCCACCCCCAACTAGCTTGAAAGGCAACAGGATGATGTCACCCAGAAGTGCCATCATCATGTTGCTGACATTGCGCGGCGACACTCCAGTTTTTAGGCAAAACTCTATGGTAAAATCGCCTACGAGCCATAGAGTTTTGCCCCAAAACTAGATCACGACCCCCTGACATTTGTGACATGATGACATCATGTTCAGGTGACATCATCATGGCGCGTATGCCTGAAGGTCCCGGAACAGATCCAGGAGCCCCCCGCCAGCTGCCAGGCAGGGCCTGGTAACCATATGTAGTGCAGAGGTGGGGATGGCCACCATGGGGACTGGAGCAAGGAAAATACAGGGAAACCCAACCTGTGGAAGCCTCACTGCCACTGCACTGGTAGCCAGAGCAACAAGGGAGCTTCTGAAGGAAAGGGTCACCATGCGGAAAAGCCCTAGATGGTATGGCAACTGCATGGCCGCCTCTGAAAATGGTAATTATTAGCTAATCCTTCACTCCCTTCTCTATGGCATCTATTAGAACTTGACCATGTCATAACATCACGTTTCATCTTGCCCTCAGACAATAATTTCAAGTGGAAATGAAGAACCGTCTCTGCGGTTCGTGGTTCTCCCTTCCTCCATTTGTCCTCACAAAAGCCTGTGAGGTAAGTTGGTCTGACCGCATTCCTTGACTGAGTAGGGATTTGAACCCAGGTTTCTCAGCTTCTAGTACAGCCCTCTAATACTATGCTACTCCATGTGATGACACTATGACCCAACATCAGTTCTACTACTATCACCTTTAGCTTGGCTCAGCTGAAGCAGACTTCATGCCATGTCTGCTTCAAATTCACCGTACGATCTCTATCACACAGTTTCAGCTTCGAATCTCTAAAATAAGAGTAATACCCTCCAGCGTTCTCCTAGAGTTGCTGGGAACGTGATCCATGAAATACCGTGAAGAAATACACTAAAATACAAATTATAAATAAATGAAAAATAAATAAATGGTGTGTATCAGTGGAAGGGGGCAATTCCAAACAGACATAAACACAGAGTTTCTCACAGTGATCCTTCCCAGGCAAATCTTGAGAGAAGGAACATCAATCCATCAGAGCAGCCATGGTATAGTGACTAGAGTGTGGGATTAGGATCTAGGAGATCTAGGATCGATCCCCCACTCCGCCATGCCAGGCTAGCCCAATCCCATCAGATCTCGGAAGCTAAGCAAAGTTGGCCATGGATAGTATTTGGAAGGGTGACCTCCAAGGAACATCAGGGTCATGATGATGCAGAGAAAAGGCAATGGCAAACTACCTCTGAAACGTCTCTTGCCTTAAAAGCAAGTCTAGCTCGCCATCTAGTGGCGCATAATGATAAAGAGCTAGAACTTGTAGACGCCAGATACTCTTAGGATCTCCCGGCTATACTACACACAATGTCATACAATAATTAATTAATTTCTGCCATGGAAGCTTGCTGGGGGACTTTGGGCCACTCACACACACTCAGACTAATCTACTTAAAAGAGATTATTGTTGTGAGGACAAGATGGAAGACAGAACCATGTTGTAAACTGGATTTGGCCCTCATTGGAGAAAAAAGTGGGATATAAATATCTAAATAAAAAAAGATAATAGCTTCCGATTTTTCAAACACATCCCTTCACAGTGATCCTTAGCCTGAAGATGAGGCATGCACACTGAGAATTCTCTCATGGGTGCTCTACATGACTGGGGGCAGTGCCAGGGCAAGAGATTAGACCCTGGGCAAGGCTTGACCCTGCCTCCCCCTCCCCCAAGCCAACCCCCCAGCAACCTTTTGTTATTTCATTTTCTCCGTCACT
>NW_015160217.1:170030-172675 GCF_001447785.1 Gekko japonicus
CCTGTTAGAAAAGGCAACGAGTTGATTTTTACACAGCAGAATGAATGGAGCATTAAATGACTGCATTAAAGAGGACTGCAGTGAGGCTAATGGTGGCCTCTGGTGGAAATGCAATGCTCTAATAATGCTCTCAGAAAGGGGCACTTGCTGGGCAGGTTTCCTTGCCTTTTTCATGGTAAAAGTGTGCCCACGGGTCTCGCTTTTACAAAGCTGGATGGGATAGGAACATCAACAAAATTAACGGGAGAGACTGCACAAAGAGGACTCTCATGTTTCAGACACATGGAGGGGGATCCAGTCACAATTAAGGCTACCCAGATCATGTAATTTTTACTACTGTCTTCTTTAATTTCCTGAAAAGCCCATGTATTTACTTAGATTTATGGCATGCCCTTTGCACTGAGTTTCAGTGCAACACTTATATGTCTGTGTGCACACACACACACATAGAGCGTAGTAGTTTTAAAATATCGAGAGCAGACAGGCAGAAGAACAGCACTGTATGTATATTAGCAAGCAAGCACATAAAGACACACACGAATAACATGCCTCTGAACGGCAGTGAGACCAAAATGAAACGTTTCAAGGTCAGCATTTTATACCTCTAGGGTCCCATTTAAAAACAGCATCCTTGTTATGGAACGTTGTTTCCCCATATAATCAAAGCTTGGTTATTTTAGTATGAATATTTTTGATGAGATCCTATAAAAACACTGGGGGGAAATTAAACACACACACACGCACACACAGAAGCTTCTTCTCCAGCCCTGACTTGACCTCTATTAAGAATTATTTGTTTATGCTTACTGTTTATTTTTATACCCAATGGGGACCCAAAGTGGTTTATGACATAATTCTCCCCACCTCCTTTCTATCCTTACATCAACAACCCAGTAGGGCAGCGTAGGCTCAAAGAGAGCATGTTTGGGCCGGGGAGAGGAAGCTTTGGACCTGGGGTTTCTACACCCTAGTCCAGTGATGGCAAACCTATTAGAGACCGAGTGCCCAAACTGCGACCCAAAACCCACTTATTTATTGCAAAGTGCCAACATGGCAATTTAACCTGAATACTGAGGTTTTACTTTAGAAAAAACAACTCATACATTAACTTAAGATGATCCAAACAATGTAAGGAAAGCAATCCCAAATGCTTTCATTTACTTAAAATTATTTGGCAGAGAATTCGACACTTTAATGATGGTCTGGGCCTGGCTGGGGCGATGGCACACGTGCCCACAGAGAGGGCTCTGAGTGCCACCTCTGGCACCCGTGCCATAGGTTCGCCACCACTGCCTAGTCTGACACTGTGGCCACTACACACCACTGGCTGTAGGATTTGCAGGCGGTGCTAAATTATTTTCACCAATCTAAAATACCAAGTACCCAGAATTCCTATGGGGTGTCATGAATGCACAAGGGCATGATAAAAATGTAATACATTTAAAAAAATTATAATCACCACTAACTAGTGATCGGCTAGGACTTGCTGTGGGTTGAGCTAGTAAGGAGGGCTGATGTTGCCCTAGTTCAGTTCCAGCTCCTCAAAAGGTTGCCCACAACTAGAGAAGAGATTGGATTTATACCCCACCCTTCATACCCGAAGGAGTCTCAGAGTGGCTTACAATCCCTTTCCCCAAAGGGCACCTTGTGAGGTAGGTGGGGCTGAGAGAGCTCTCTTGAGAACTGCCCTCGATAGAACCGAGAACTGTGACTGACCCAAGGTCACACCAGCAGCTGCATGTGGAGGACTGGAGACTCAAATCCAGTTCTCCCAGATTAGAGTCCATGCTTCTAACCACTACTCCAAACTGGCTAAAACACTTTGTGTTAATCGTCCCACAGCAACTAGCTGCTCCAAACTCACACAGACTCCTACTTTCCCTGCAAGCAATGCCCTGCAAGGATGAGAATACAGATCTACCACTTCAGTGATCATTGAGGTTGCTTCTAGGTACCAGGCAGGGCAATTCAGCACCAGGGAATGGTCCAGTTACAAAAACTTATTTCTCCTCAAGCCCCACTCTGATTTCCAGTTCAGCACTCCAGTGCTAAAATCAGCATCCCCCTTCATAGCTACTTAAATCGGCTTAAGACCAGACTAAAGGTAAGCACTATCGACCGATGCTGAATATGCAGAAACAGGTAACTGTGGGATACCGAAGCTCTTTTTCTCTCTTGGACAGCTCCTCAAAAAATATTCACGGGGTTTCACAGAGCAGGATCAGCGCTCAGCCAGGTTCAGAACACCTTGTCTTAAAGAGTGAGGAGGCCACTTCTCCGGCGGTCTTGACCAGGCAGCATGAGAATTATGAGCTTTGGGTATTGAGTCCAACTCTCCACTTCAGCCTGGGAGCTCACTGAGGCATGCCTTGCACAAATCACTTCTAGTTCTCTCCCCCCCGCCCCCCATCCCTCAGCCTAAACTACTGCACAGGCTAGGTGTGGGGAGAAAAAGAAACCGCCCCCTGGATGCTACCCACTGCCCAGACCAAAAACCCCATCGATATCTACTCGGGGGAAAGGCGCTGTCCCAAAAGCAAGCCGAAAGGGGGTGTTTCTGAAGCGGCACTTGCCCGGGCGCGCCAGGGGACACTCCTCTCGGCTGCCTCGCCTCCGCCCCCTGCCATGCCTCCTCTCCCCAAGCC
>NW_015160217.1:173346-239694 GCF_001447785.1 Gekko japonicus
TGCCCTGCTCGGCGGCGGCGGCTTCGCCTTCCGCGCGCCCGGCTTCTCCTTCCCTAAGGCGACCCGCCTGCCCTTGCCGCCATCCCGCTTGCTCCTCCCGGGCGCAGCCGGGCAGCAGCAGCAGCAGCAGGGAGTCGCGGAGGATTACGCTCGTGCTTTCTCGGGGCGGCGCTGCGGCGATGAAAGCGGCCGGCCGGGAAGGCTGACACCCACCGGGACCCCTTCCTCGTGGCCCAGGATGGCGCCTCCGAAGCAGCCGCCTCGGGAAGCGGAGGAGCCAGGCAAGAGTTCAGCCCCCGTCCTGCCCACCAGCCGCGCTGCCCGGGGAGAGCCGGCCATCGCCTCGCAGCGACCTCGGCGCGGAGCGAGTTAGGTATTCCCTGGTCCTTCCTCTCATGTTGGCTTTCTCTTTTTTTTTGCAATCGCAACTGGACTGCGGCGCTCTCCGGTGCCACTGGCGTGCAAACGCGGCGCGGAGATCCGGCGGCACTGCCTTCGCTGGGGTGCCTTCGCTGGGAAGTCTCCCCCCCCCCCCCCCCCCCCCCCGGATCTGGCGGGAAAAAGAGCTGCTGGCTACATTTCCTCCACTGCCGTCACCCACCCATTTCTTTTTTTCATGCGGAGGGTCTCCAGATTGATCTCCACCCCCTCCCCAGAAGCATGCCACTGATCAGCCCCCCCACACACACACACCCCTGCTTCTTCCCTCCCCCTGGTTGCGATGCATTCTTCTCTTCGCCCAACTGTGCTTGCGTTGTTTTTTTTTTAAATGATGCAGGGTTTCTTTTTTTAATTAGCATCGCTTCCATATTGCAGTAGGACTTGTTCGAAGGCGCGCTGCTGCCGGGGGAGGGGGGGATCTTGGGGATCCTCGGCTGAGTTGGGGTGAAGAGATAGGAAAACGGGGTGAGGGCACCTCTCGCTCCACCCTCGGCCAGCGCCTTCCCATCTCTTACCTCGCAGCCCTGGTGGTCCTCGACGTCTGGAAGGCTGGCAGTGAGACCCCAGGCTAGTGAGGGTTGGGGAGGGGAGGGCATCTTCGAGACTGGCTCGCCAAGGGGTATCAAACTGCCACCTGTCAGCCCCCCCCCCCCCGTGAGATCCGAAGGCAAACCTCACCTCAGATTAGGACATTCGACCTTACCCCACCCTCAGCGTTTCACCTTGCTTTAAATAAAGTGGATTTGCTACGTCTTTTTCAAGAAAAGAAATACAGATTCCTTTTTAAAAAGGGAAACGTTGAGGGGGGGAGGGGAAGGAATAGGGAGATTTTGAACGCCTCTGATAAACAGACCATCTGCTTAAAATGAACCGGAGCCAGTAACTCGAGCCAAGTTAATCTTGGGGAAACTGGGGAGAGGCTCAGCCTCCCTGCTGCTTGATCCACCAGTGTGGGAGTTTCTCTCCTTATTTGAGAATCTTCTCTGTGGCCACGGATCCTTCCTTTCCCTGCCTTCTTGTTTCACGCACCTCTCTCTGCTGACCTTTCTTTGCGGGCCCCTCTATTTTTTAACATCCAGACAGGACTGGGACACAGATTTCCCTCCGCTTGTGCCAAATAGTGTGTCAGTGCCAGCAGCGGGAGGAGGAATCAAAGAAGCAGGTGGGTTAGATGCCTGAAGGAGACAGAGGCAGCGAAGGGGTTAAAGAACACCCTCTTTGACTCTCTGTGGGAAGGGAAGGGGGGGGATGCAAAATGTTCCCTAGTTATCCAACTGGCTCCAACACTCGCCTAGGAGGTTTTTCCTTCCTTTAAAGAAAAACTGGAAGGAAACAGGAGCCTGTTGGATATACCTGAGATAGTCTGAAGCCTTTTCAACTGGGGGGGGGGAATGGAAAGAGGTGGAGGAAGGATGAGAAAGAGCAAGGAAGAGGGACAGAGAAGGGCTTCTCCAAGCTCCCCACCCCACCCTGTCCTTTCCCTCTGGCGGGACAGGTTCAGGGGGTGATGGCGAGCTGCAGGCATTGCCTGGGAAGAGCTAACTAAGCATAGGAGTTCAGAAGCAGGCAGATAAGGAGAGTTTCTTGGTACAGGAGAGGAAGGGGGTGTCCTCTCCCCTTAAGGACTGCAGCTCACAAGGATTTGCTGGGATTTGCCCACCAGGCAGCTCAGGGGACTTTCCCTCAACACCCCCCCCATGGGATATGTCTAAGGGGGAAGGGACCAGTCCTCCCTAGCTGTTTCTCATTTGGTTGTTCCTTCCCCATACTCCCCCATAACCCATCCTCCCCCTCTTTCTTCCCCATACTCCCCCGGATAACCCATCCTCCCCCTCTTTCTTCCCCCAAAGAGTAAGGGGGGGGTGAATCGAACACCCAAGCCCTTGTACAGTCAGGGCTTCCCAGACGCGCGCCCCCGACCCGGTGCCAAGCGCGCCCGCCTTCATTTGTTCCCCTTTCTTGAAGCTGGGATTCATGACGTGGGAAAGCCTGATCCGGGGGTAACAAGGAGACACACACACACACGCTCACACACATACCCACGGAGAGGAAGGAGGAGTGCGAGGGAGGGAGAAGCCCCGGTTCCGAATCGCCTGCTGTAGACCTTCCCTCCCTCCTTTCCCAAAGATGAGCCGGTGGTACCCAGAGAGAGCGAGAGCAGCGGCAGCAGCAAAGCCGGGAGCCTGCAGCAACCCCTTCGCCTCCCTCCTCCATTGACTGTGCCAAGCAGCATCTCTGCATCCTAAAGACGCTCATTGCATTCCCAGCACGTCTCATCTTCACTTGTCCCCCCCTTTTCTTTTGCCTCAGCCCTCAGCGGGAGTATAGAACCAGAGAGAGAAAGAGAGAGAGAAAAAGCAATCTTTTTTTTTTATAAAAAAGCACTTGAAATTATATATATATATTTGTATATATATATATATTTCCTTCAGTGTCTTTGACTATTTTTCCCCTCTTCCCAAATGTGCTAAAATATCTCCTTCGACCCGGTAAGTACAAGCTCTTTCTGGATCTCTCTCCCTTTTCCCCTTTCTGCTTGGGAAGAACATCCTTTTTTTTAATGCAGAAGAGAAAAGAACTTAAGTGGCTAGTATATCATCCCCCCCAACAGGCAGGCCAAAAGAAAAGCGAGAGAGAGAGAGAGAGAAAATGCTGAAATTGTATTTCTCCTCTTTCAAATTATAGCTGGCTTCTTTCTTCCGATGGACTCCACAGTCTGTTTGATTTGTAAATAGATCCTTTTGGCTTTTATTCCCGATCGTGTATCCCCCTTTTCCCTGCATTTCTTTCAAAAGATGTCCTTTTGTTGTTAGGATCCTTTTTTTTTCTTGTTTGTTTGCTAATGGGAAGGGAGGAATTCCCTTCCCCCTGCTTGTGGGGGGGCGGGGGGAGTGCAAAGATAATCCATATATGTAAAGCTCTTTTGCTGTGAAGAGAACAGAACTAAATACCGAGAGCCTAGCGGAACCGTTTGAATGGGCAGCAGAGAGCAGGGCTTGCAAAGCCACCGTTGTTGGAATTCATAGTCTTTTAACAGTGATTTATTCTCTTGTGTTGGAATGAAATGGGGGAAGAAAGAAATCAAGGAGGGGAAGACCACCACCCCCTTCCCCACAGAGGAAGCTTTAGGTCATAAGGGCTCCATTTGCCTCCTCAAATGGTAACAGCTAGTGGGTTCTTTTGTGAGCTTCTACTGTAAAGTGAGAGTTATTGCTCCTGTGGTTAGTGTCAAGGTATTCCCCCCCCCCAACGTTCAGCCTCTCTCTCCCTCCTCCTGCTGGATCACCTCTGGATGGTCCTGTGGGCACCATCTCCTTCTTCAAAGCCCCTCTTTTGCCCTCCAAAAGCCTTCAGCTGTCACTCCCCCTCCCCTCGGATCTGCGGATTGCTCGGGCATGTGCTTCCCCCCAAGATTAATCATCTCTAAATGCTTTAATCAGCTGAAATGACTAATATGGAGCGTGTATTTATCTGATACTATACCAGTTGCATTAATCCATTTTGTGTGCTCGGAAGAGAAGGGAGCTCTTTGGAGACGGGTGTTGCTAACCACGTACCGTGATAAAATCTTGGCTATGGATGTTTCCACAAGGGATCAGGGGATGTCGGGAACTTGAGCAACCCCTTTTTCTTTAAACAGTGGCTAAAATAGCATTAGTTGAACTGGATATCCCACCATTATAATGGAATAATGCTGGATGTGAAATGCATGTGTGTTTATGGAGGTATCTTCTATAGAATGAGTATACGTACTGAATAGAAATCTCTACTATCAACCCACCTCGTTCTCTTGTAATTAATGCAGGTGCCAAGGTAATACCAAGACGACATAATATATGCTTCATGAGCATTGGCTGTCTCTTGTGTCAAAAAATTTTTTCTCTGCCTCTCCAAAAATTTAGGCCCTAATATATTCATTTACTGCTTGATATTTGTTTATTACTATGTGTGATTTGCTAAACAGTCTCGGAGAGCACTGGAATGAGTAAGGGAAAGAAGGCCATTGCATGATTAAATGTTTTAATATCACTTTAAGTCGAGAGGGGAAGGTTCTGAATGAGAAAGGCCAGAGATTGCTTTGAATGTGCCCCCCCCCCCCCAGCAGTTGCTGAACTTCAGGGCATCCGAAGAAAATCTTGTTGGGTGGAACTTATTTTATCTTTCAGATAACTTGAGAAAATAACTGATCAGCTATAATCCATTTCTGTTTTGATTTCTGTTGCAGTTTTGTAATCCATTTCCACCATGAAGTCTCCGACGGCGAATCCACCCCGTAAAAGAAGGATGCTGTGGATTATTCTTCTAAGCACAATTGCCGTAGCATGGACTACTCCCATTCCCTTGATTGAGGACTCGGAAGAGATTGAGGAACCTTGCTTTGAGCCTTGTTACTGTGAAGTCAAAGAAAGTCTTTTTCATATACACTGCGACAACAAGGGATTTATAAATATTAGTCAGATAACAGAGTCCTGGTCAAGACCTTTCAAACTTTACCTGCAGAGAAACTCCATGAGGAGATTATACACCAACAGTTTTCTGCACTTGAACAACGCTGTTTCCATTAACCTTGGGAACAACGCACTGCAAGACATTCAAACAGGAGCTTTCAATGGGCTCAAAATCCTGAAGAGGTTGTACCTGCATGAGAATAAATTAGACGTTTTCAGAAATGATACTTTCCTGGGCTTGGAAAGTCTGGAATATCTGCAGGCAGATTACAATGTCATTAAGCGGATTGAAAGTGGGGCATTCCGCAATCTGAGTAAACTCCGGGTCCTGATCTTAAATGACAACCTTATTCCCATGCTCCCCACCAATTTATTTAAGTCTGTGTCCTTAACTCACTTGGACTTGCGTGGGAATAGATTAAAAGTGCTGAGCTACAGGGGGATGCTAGACCATATTGGCCGGAGCTTGATGGAGATCCAGTTGGAAGAGAACCCTTGGAACTGTACTTGTGAGATTGTGCAGCTGAAGAGCTGGCTGGAGCGCATACCTTACACTGCCCTGGTGGGAGACATAACTTGTGAGACCCCTTTCCATTTTCATGGTAAGGACTTGAGAGAAATCAAAAGAAATAAACTCTGCCCTATGCTGTCTGACTCTGAGCTGGTCAGCATTGGTGTCCCCCAGTTGCCCTCGAGCAAGGAGAACGCATGGCCTACCAAGCCTTCCTCCATGCTGTCCTCCTTCCATTTCACTGCTTCCTCTGTCGAGTACAAAACCTCTGTTAAGCAGCCCAGACCCACAAAACAGCCCCGGGCGCACAAGCCGCCCCCTACACCGCGAGGCCTCTACCCTGCGCCCAACCAACCTCCCATTGCTGCTTACCAGACGAGGCCTCCCATCCCTATCATATGCCCTACTGGCTGCTCTTGCAGTCTGCACATCAACGATTTGGGCCTGACGGTCAACTGCAAGGAAAGAGGGTTCCACAACATTTCTGAGCTCCTGCCCAGGCCTGTCAATGCCAAGAAGTTGTACCTGAGTGGGAATTTGATACAGAAAATTTACCGTTCCGATTTCTGGAATTTTTCTTCCTTGGATCTCCTGCATCTTGGGAACAATCGGATCTCCTACGTGCAGGACGGGGCATTTATTAACCTGCCCAATCTGAACAGGCTGTATCTGAATGGCAATGACATTGAGCGGCTGACCCCGGGCATGTTCAGGGGCTTGCAGAGCTTGCATTACTTGTACTTTGAGTACAACCAGATCAGGGAGATCCAGCCTGCCGCCTTCAGTCTCATGCCTAACTTGAATCTGCTCTTCCTCAATGACAACCTCCTGAGGACCCTGCCTACTGATGCCTTCGCGGGCACCTCCCTGTCCAGGCTCAACCTGCGGAACAACAAGTTCCAATACTTGCCCGTCGCTGGTGTTCTGGAGCACCTCAATGCCATTGTACAGATCGATCTGAAGCTCAACCCCTGGGATTGCACGTGCGACTTAGTGCCCCTCAAGCAGTGGATTGACACTATCAGCTCCGTCATCATGGTGGGAGATGTTCTTTGTGCCACCCCAGAGAACCTCACCAACAGAGATATCCGCTCTGTGGAGTTGGAGGTGCTGTGTCCAGAGCTGTTGCATGCCGCTGCTGCCTCACCAGCCCCACCAGCCTGGGGCCACCCTAGTCCCACCAGTCCCTCTCCCTATGAGCTGACCCCAGCAGGAGGAGGCGCCGTACCACTCTCTGTGCTCATCCTCACTCTCCTGTTACTGTTCTTCTCCGCGGTCTTCATCGCCGCGGGCCTTTTTGCCTTTGTCCTACGCCGGCGGCGCAAGAAGCTGCCCTTCCGGAACAAGCAGCGGCAAGAGGCGCTTGATTTAACAGGCATCCAAATGCAGTGCCACCATCTATTCGAGGAAGCAGGTGTTGGAGGAGGCGGGGGAATCAGTGCCTCCCCGGAGAAGGCACCCCCCGTGGGCCACGTGTATGACTACATCCCGCATCCAGTGACCCAGATGTGCAACAACCCCATCTACAAGCCCCGCGAGGAGGACGAAGTGGTGGTGGGGGAGCCTGGGCAACCTGGGGACATCCTGTTGGGAGGAGGAGGAGGTGGCGGCGGTGGCAGCTGTGCAGGAGAACAGTTCTCCGATCCCACTAAAGAGAGTGGGAGCAGCAGTTGCTACAGGACCTTGCTGGAGAAGGAGAAGGAGTGGAGCCTGGCTGTGTCCAGCTCGCAGCTCAACACCATAGTGACCACCAACCATCACCCGCACCCGCATCCTCCTGGAGGGGGAATTGGCGGGGGGCTGCCTCTAATGGGGGAGCTAGCGCTGGTGCCGCCTGTCTTCCATCATGAGAAGAATGGTGGGGTGGTGCTGTTCCCCCCTAGTGGTGCCGTTCTAGACAGCAGGGAGAGGCCGCCCTTAGCCCCTCCGTGCACGGTGGGCTTTGTGGACTGCCTCTATGGCACTGTGCCCAAATTAAAGGAACTGCACGTGCACCCCCCTGGCATGCAATACCCAGACCTGCAACAGGACGCCAGGCTGAAAGAAACCCTTCTCTTCTCGGCTGGTAAGGGCTTCCCAGACCATCACCAAACCCCCCAAAGTGAATACCTCGAGTTAAGGGCCAAACTCCAAACCAAGCCGGATTACCTCGAAGTCCTGGAGAAGACCACTTATAGGTTTTGAAAAAAAAAAAAAAAGTCTAGCTTTTACAGCCAAATCCCTCCCTTCACAGCACCCCCTGCCCTCTCTCTCTCTCTCTCTCTCTCTCCCCCCCCTCCCTCCTCCCCTGAACCACCGCATGCTGATACTAGTGGATACAGCTCTGCGCTTTCCCCCTGCCAGATGTTGGTTTGGAGGAAGGGCCCAACTCAGATGATCATTAATCGATAAAGTGCCTTTGCAGACTTTTGCCAGCAGATGTTAATCAATCATTATTTTTTTATACTGAGGGGGGAAAAAAACCACTGAGACTTTGACTGTGCCATGTTGTCTAAGATATAAGAATATTATTATAATTATTATTATGGGGGATCCTTGTCTCGATCCTGACAAAGTAAATTCTGTGTGCGTTGCTCTCTCTCATTCACTCTCTTTTTTTTCTCTTTCTCTTTTTTTCTGTTGTAGTTTAAATTCCTTTCCATTCTGTCTTTTTTACACTGAGGGGGAGGGAGGTGGACTTGAAGACAACATCTTTTGTGGCTTTGTTTCTTCTTTCCCGCACCATGGCACAGATTCTGTACATTTATTTAAAACAAGGTGGGGGTGAAAACCCCCAACAAAAACGCAGTTTGCTGCATGTCTGGAAACTGCAGGAAGGGAGGGGGGGGAGGGTCTTGTTCAAGCGTTCTCTCTCTTTTCTTCTCTTTCATGTACATGCACACGATACATGATCTCCAGCCCTCCCCAGTTAGCTTCCTGGCCATCTTCAGTCCTCCCCAGTTAGATTCCTAGCCTGTACCTATTTCACCCTCCTGTCCCCCTTTCTATTCCTCATTCAGGAGGAAACCACCAAATTATCACTTCCTGCCGTAGAAGGGGGCCAGAGACATATTGCTAGCACACTTCCCCCTCCCCCCCTCCCCGTTGCCATCTCAAGTGAGAAAGCCCTGCATTTGTTCCCTTGTGTGGCTCCTACACGTAAGAAAAGGTCATTGCCATTTCATTAAGTTTGTTTTTGGAGGACAGCCACACTTCTGATTAAAGCGAGTCCAACATAATAAATATACAGGGAAAAAGAAAAGACGTCCTGGTACCTACCATAGACATCTTCGCAGAAGCACTTTCAGTGTTCTCTTTCTCTCTTCCGTGCTCTCTCACACATGACACACACACACACAAATACACAAATACCAATGTGCATATATTTATTCTGTACTTTCAAGTGAATATAAAATTGTAAAGGTAATGTTTAATCATTGTACAGTGATGCGTCTGGTATAGCTTTCCTAATAAAAAGTTTTGGAAAAAAAAATAGAGAGCTATATTAGAGGATACAACAGCTTTTGACTCTTAAACTTCAGCTATACCCTTTTCTGACTGATACTTCTTTTTTTACTTTAAAGCCATGTAACAGTGCAATCCACTGAGAAGTTCACAAAACAAGTAGCAGAAATAACAAATGGCACATTTTTACTGTCAGAACACTATTCTAGACTTTTCAAAATCTGATTTCCAGTCTCTCTTTCTCTCTTTCTCTCTCTCCCCCTCCCTCCATTTCAATTCGTACTGCTTCTATCTTAGTGGGTTTCCCTCCCCCCAGTTGAATATATGCAATAGAATTATTTTTAACAAAATATTTCCATGGGTATATATGTACCATTTGAAAGATGTGAGCAAAACAAAAAGTGAGGTTTTCAATTGAGGTTGAATAAGGGTATTTTTAAATGCAGAGAAGATTAAATATAAAGATGGGGGTGTGCAGGAAGGCAGGAGTAAATGGGTCCTTTTTTTCTTTTTTGCCTTTTTTTGAAATTGCAGTGGTTGGCTTGTCCTTTTCCATTTGGTTAAAACCTAAAACAATTGAGCAAATTAGGTCTAATAGCAGGAATTCAGTCTTTGCCTCACTTATTTCCCACCTGCTTTGCTGAAGTCATCGCTGGGAATGGGATAATGAAGTGAATCTCTGTGTGTTGTGTGGATTTTCTTTCTTTTTTTTAACTCTGCAACTAATATGATGCTGCCAAATTGTCTTGTTAGAGCATATTGCCCTTTTAAAAAACCCAAACCCAACTTTCTATTAGAGTGAAACCAAAGCAAAGATGGGAGGGTTGTGTGTGTTTGTTTCATTTCTTTTCAAGGTATCTAGCTGGTATCTTGTTTCTTGTAGAACTGGGTTGACACAGGAATAAAGCCGAAGGAAAAGCTTTGTTTGGTGGAGGACAAAAAATTCATCCGATATGGCCAGTAGATGGCGTCCGAGCTCCAGCAATTGCCGCACAGAGACCAGAGGTTACTTTTGAATTGTGCACAGCCTATCCGGTGCTTTCCGCTTGGACTCCCGAATCTGTCCTTAATAGAAAATCATCATGTTGAATGTAATTCACCAGACGTCACTAATGCCTTACATCAAGTTAGAGATCAAATTAAAGGGGAAATGTGGATATTGGCTACTTTGGTCTGTACAGATACACCCCTGTCTTGAAGATATCAAGCAATGATTTTTATATTTATATACATATATATATACCCACATGCAGAAAGAGAGGGAAATGTATTTAAAATAAAATCCCCAGATCTTTATTTGTTTTACTAAATATATATATATCGAGGGAAGTGGGGGGGGGGGGCTGCTTCTACCACAAAGAAAATCCATTCTAGCAGCCTCTAATGCTCTTGTAAGATATCACATTTGCTACGGTTTTGTTAATGGAATTATTGCATAAACTGCAATTTTTTGGAATCTGAGTTAAGAGCAAGGTCAGATTTCATCCATGCCATAATGTCATATATGTACTAATCATTTCTATTGAGAGGGATCTGTCCCCTATTATTATTATCTCAGCCTGATCCAGTAAAAACAAAACAATGTTTTAATGTAAGTCTGTTTCTGGAGTTACTGAAGTTACTGGACTTAATACAGTTTATATCCAAATATTTCATTTTCACTGGTTGGTGGATTATGGACAATGCATCCCCGTTATTGCAGCAGAATTAAAATGGGAGTTTCCTTAGTTTCTTGATGTATCCTAGACTGTGGCTTAGAGATTGGCATATTTGAACAATTTAAATTCTCCTTTAGTTTGGTCTTATTCATATGAAGGATAAGTCAAATGGTTTTTCTAGCAGCAGTCATGTTGTAGAAGGCCCAAAGTACAGTATGCAATGCTTGCTTTATAGAATACGACTTTCACTTGGGACGCACTGAAGCCAGTTCAGGCACGAGGTCCTTGGGGATGAAGGGGCTGTCCACCAAATTTGTGGTCAGTGACCTGGGCTGGATTGTTATGCAAACCAAGCCCCAAAATAGCACCCCAGGCACACCTATGTTGGAAAAGTATGGGAATGTATGGAGAATGGACCTACTTATGAAGCTGCCTGGTACTGAGACAGTTGGCCCATATAAACCACTATTGTCTATTTTTACTCGTAGTAGCTTTCACGGGGGTTTTCCCAGCCCTGACATCTGAGTTCCTTTAACTAGTGATGTCATGGATTGAACCTGGGACCTTACGCATGGGGAAAAAGATGAAACCAAAAAACCCCACACCCCTCTTATCAGTGGGCTATGACCCTTCCATAAAGCTGTTATGTGTAGTACCAAACAAGGGATCTTTTGCATATGAGGTGATTGTGGTAGCCTCTGTATTGTAAGAAGGTGCATGATGCTGTCATTTATTTGGCAGGTCAAAATATAGTGGCTGTTCTTTTATCCAGTAGAAGAGAATAGCAACCATGCCCCCCCCCCCTATGTAGAGAGAAATTTAGCCTATAGAGACTTTGGCTGGCATGATGACCAGAATAAATGCCTAAATTTCAAGTCACATCAAGAACACAGCAGGATGTGATGGATGAGAATAACTAAGGCTGGAGGCATGTGAAGGGTTGAATTTGGACTCTTTGCTAAGGTCTGTAGATCAAAGATGCACAAGAATTCAGTGTATGGTCTAGGGAAAGATGCTCTCATCTTAATCCACCCCTGAATGTGACCCTGGATTGCCTGAAGCAATTCCTGCAAATCAGGGACCATTCTGTGAATCTTAGAATATTGAAAACACTCCGCAGGAAAAGAAAAATCTATACATCTTTCTATTACCTCCATCTTATCAATTAAGTTGTGATGTACACATCTTTTTCCCCAGTATGTACTTCTGATGTTCTCTTATTATTGCATTAAGCCCAGGGATTTTTAGCGATTCGTAGATAAGTATGTACACAACTGTTTTTTTAAAAAAGGAAAGATACTTTGAAGGACAGTCATTATGCTTTCATTGATAATGCTGCATGCCTGATTGATATTCATTATTGTACAGAGCAGGTTAAAAGTCCAGAACTGACCGTACAAAGGTGCTGAATTCATTTGGGGGGAGGGAAAACAGTCCTGCACATCAAAGTAGAGTGGGAACAAATGGTTATAAATGATGTTTATGTTTTATTTATACTCTCAGCTTGCAAGAGCATCTCAAAATGGAGGGAGCAATTTTCACCTGGAAATGGTGGAGCCATCTTATTTATTCACTGGAAATAACTTTATGAGAATGGAATTTTGTATTAAAAGAGAGATTTTTTTTTGGCTAAAAGAATTGAGTTCCATTTCTTCCCTTGCACAGCCAACTTCATTTTTTTTTTTCTTGTGTGTTAAAAAATTCACCCAAAACAGCTGCAGGTACCAATTCTGAGTATATCCCTGTTATGTTTCTCTGTATAATAATGTGATTTTTTTTTAAAAGCTCATGATAATAGATGCATTTCTAATGGACAGAACTGCTGATGCACATTTCTCAAAAGTGGGTCATCATACTGGTGACTATTTGCCTTCGTTAATCCGAGTGATGGCTAATTAGTGGAGGGAGGTTGATCACTATTAGCAGCATTATTAGAAGATGTAATAATGCTTGATGGGATAAAATGAGATTGATGACATCCACAGGAGAGATATTTTTATGAGAACATGATTCAGATGAGGGGGGGTGGGAACCCACTGTTTATGTACTATTTTAATGTCATTGATAGAAAAAACAAGGGATATTTCTGTCCATTGGGGTTTGTGCTAGACATCATGTTGTATAGGTTTCCTTAAAGTGATGCACTGAGTCCTTTGGTATGTGTGATGATAATCCTTACTGGGGGAGGAGAATGAGGTGCAGCTTGATGAGCAGATGGGGGCAGTGGAGCAGTGTCAGCTGCCTAGCAACCCTGGCATTCCAGAATCCTCTTCAGCATAGCTATGGAAGAGCCAGGCTCAGAAATCACAGAAACTGAAGGGGGAAGAAATCTCATATTGCCTGAAAGAATGCTTTTCAAGGATGTTGGTGGGGAATTAAATGCTGTAAAATTAAAAAAAAAAACTTTGTGGCAGGGGTGGTGCATTTGAGAATTCTGCTCAGCTTCTGCTGCACATGAGCACTTTCCTTTGACACCAGTAAAACAGGGACAGATATCCATGGTGTGGATCCAGCGATGTTTAAGCAGAAGCTTGTGCAAAACCTAGTGCTCTTCTCTCTATATATTATAGTGCCTGGAAATTTGGTTGTGTGAGCAGAAACACAAGTCAGAGATACAGTGTTTGACTTAGTGGAAGCGCCTGCCGGAATCTTTTTTTGTGTGCATTTCAGCTTGTGCAAGAGCTTTAGTGCAAGCAGGAATTTTGCACTGGGTATGACTCATATCTGGAATTGCATCTTCCGACTGCATATCTTGCTTTAGGCATGAGGGGCAGGGGGAAAGCAAGTCAACTTTCCACTTGGAAGAAAAAATGGCAGTGTGAAAAAGTGTGTCTATGTGCATACACTATAATTAAATTTGTTTTTGCAGGTATTAAAAATGTTTTGATCCAGTGAGTTAAATAATGGATATTTTGAATCATAGCAAAACAGGCAAGGCCAGGGTAATGGACGTTTGCTGATCGCAAACCCAGTCTTGAAAGATTATATCATATGGGGGATGACTGTACATCCATTCAGCTTTCAGGAGCTGAGGTAAATGGGTTAATAATTATAATCTGCTAACAGTGCAGTCCTAAACAGAGTTGCACACTTCTACACTCATTGAAGTCAGTACAAATCTGCCTGGGATTGCACTGTAAATGGATGGAACAAAAGGTATATATTTCCAATGGTGTGAATTCTATTTCATTTTTTAATTTTATTTTTCGGATTTATATTCTGCCCTCACGAGCGGGCTCAGGGCAGATCACAGGGCCATTCGGCATCACGATATAAATACATTAATAATCAGATTAAAACCGTTAAGAACAATAATTTAAGACAGATTGCACTATTTGTTTGAGCACACAGTCTACAGAGCTGGTGTTGCTGGGTCTCTGAGGTCTGCTTAATCGGGGCCACATAGAGGGGACGAACTTAGTTAACTGGAGTTGAGTATGGGTTCTCTTTACGTCACGCTGCTGTCACACACCTGTTATAAAGGTATTATTCATGAAACTGGCAATGGTGTTAATAGGATCAAGGGAGAAGTTAGGATATCTTTTGCAGGAGTAGCAAATGCTGTTGATTTAAAGTGGAATTGGAAACCTATTGTTACCGCAGACTCTTTTGACAGGCCCTTACGAGTCAATTGAACACTAGGCGCCCAATACTGTCTGGTTCTGGTCCCCTTACGCTGGTCTTGAAGGGGAGGCGGAATGTTTGTTTCGTAGTTCAAAGCAGGGGGAAGGTGGATTATGAGAGGCTACCAGGTCAAGACTACAGGCCAAAGTTAAAGACTTCTTCCCAGTTTTCTTGCTTGGTGTTTGTACAAAAAAGTAGTCAGAGATTCGGACCTTCCTTCCTCCCAGCTCCTTATTTGACCAACAAGATACAAGTCTGGTAGTACCTGAGAGAGCCACAGGATTTTGAGTGCAAGAGGCTTTTGAGAGTCAAAGTTCCCTTCGTCGATGTGAGAAGGTTCACATGTCAGCAATCTCGTTGGTCTCTAAAGTGCTACCGGACTGATACCTAGCTGTTCGGCTGCAGACCGACACGGCTACCCTCTGAACCTTGTTTGACCGAGGCCCCATTAGTTTTAAATGATTTTAGGGCCATCTACATCTTTCCAGAATGGGCTTTGAACACTCTAACATGCTATCTATATGTCTCTCAATATGTTAAGTGTTGAATATGTTTTGGTAGTGTTGTAGGTGAGCTCTCAAAAAGGGTTGTCGTCTCACCCCCTTGCATCTGCATGAAGACCCCCAAGAGCCTCGTCGTTCACTAGTGTAACAACATGCATATCCAAGTGACAGAACTCTGGGGGAATCCAGATGCACATTAAAAAAACAAACAAACAACTAATGTAAGATGTTGATAAATGCTGATTATTAAAACATGAACATGCAACTCAGGGATTTTATGAGTCAATGTAATATAATTGATATTTTAAAAAGTCATTCACCTGAATAAAGTGACCGGCCTCAGGTGTACAAATTATACTAGCGATCTGAAGTTCTTTGATAATAAGTTTCAAGGTCAATGTTCAGATACTTGACAAATGTGTGTTATGTGATCTTGGTTGCGCTTAATGAATGTTTGCACAAAAAAGAGCTGTGTTAAATGTCAACTCTTCCCTGTTGTGGGCACAAGACATGACTTTGGGCTTGGTAATTATGCCACAGTATGATTTTGGACAATTTTCTTGTCTTCATGTTATGTTTTGTAAAAGGAATATGACATTTTCTTTCCTATAAACATAGGATTTGTTTGATTTTTTTTTCTTGATCTGACCTACATTTATGCTCATTTTTTAATCCACACTGGCAAAGTGTACATTAAGCTGTAGAGCAACCTTCTGTTTCTGGAAAATGTGAAGCATAAATTTCTATTTTCCAAAAAAGGAAACGTTTCTAAAAGTGATGCCTCTATCCCTCCTATGCCACCAGTAACTTTAATTCCCAGTTGCAAATACTTATACACATTGATACAGTGATGGCCACAGGCATAGATAGTTCAAAGGGATTACACAGATTCATGGAGGCTACTAGGTGTGGTGATTAAAAAGAACCTCCATGTTCAGAGGCAGTCAACCTCTGCATCCCAGAGCGAGGAGGCAACATCAGGGGAAGGCCTTGGCCTCTATGCCCTGTTGTTGGCCCTCCAGAGAAATTGGTTGGCCACTGTGTGAGACGGGATGCTGGACTAGATGGACAACCGCTCTGATCCAGCAGGGCTCTTCTTGTGCTTTTATTTGCCAGCATCACCAGCGAAAGAAGCTCATGTTGTGAGGCTAAAGAAGATACATGCCAGAAAGCTGCTGCGACAGTACCGTGTTATATGGCCCAGACTGCTGACTCAGTCTAAATGAAGCGGCTTCATATATTCATGTTAAGAAACCTCATGAGGCACAGCACACACACACAAACCCCGCCTGTACCACAGGCTCTTCTCTGTGTATCTCAAGAACAGTCTACTAAGAAAAACTAGAATGCCGGGTAAGATTGTTGCCTCCTTCCTTGGCACAACATTTTCTGTCTTTAGGAATATTATTATTGTTTTTACACAGAGTATTCAAATATGTGTTCTTCCATTGGCAGTGTGAAGTAGTATGGTCCTAGGAAGACTTAATTATGGATTCCCCACCCCCTAAATGTATAGTTTGGCATCCATGGGCACACAGATATTATATGCATATTTAGTATAATATAAGGCTAGTTCGTGTTAATGTAAGTCTGAGTGAAACAAACAGGAATTTTTCTGCCTTTGCTGCAAGGACTAAGTGCCAGAAAAGCACAAAAGGAGTCATAAATCGATTATTTTTGGAGATCAGATAAAAATATGGAGGGATGAATGTCTCAATAGCACCTTATGAAAGCTGTATGCAGGAGTTATTCTGTCGGAAAAGGCCAAGATTATGTCACTATGCAAGAAATTGTAGCTGGCAGTGTGGTGCTTTGTTGTGATAGGCAAAATATGTTACTTTTTAAAAGCTATTTTTCTGTACAGTTAATGGAGTCAATTCTATTAATATAAGGTCTATTTTGAATCCATATAATATATATATATATTTTTGGCCCTGACTTGGGATCTCAGCAAAGTTAATCCTGGTTTGTCCTTGGGTGAAAGACCACCAAGGAATCCCAGGTTTGCTACACAGAGGCGTGCAATGGCAAATCATCTCTGAATGTCTCCTTGAAAATCCCATGAAGGGCCATCATAAATTGGCTGCAACTTAACGGTACTTCCCACCACACAATATTTTTAAATAAGAGTTGGGGGGAATTCCTTTTTTTTTTTTTTTTGTGATACATCCGTTATAGCCAAATCTAACCTTCAGTTTCTTTGTTTGTTTGTTTGTTTGATGATGTGATCTTTGGGCTGGCTCCGGAACATTCCCCTGGCAGCAGCGTTGGGGCGGCATTTTGGACTGCAGAGGGAGGGTGGTAAGCGAGGCAGCTGTGATCCGTGAACAGAACTGCTTCATTCTGCAGAAATGGATCTGAGTCTATGTGCTTCTTTAGGTGGGGTTTAGATACCTGAGTCTGGGTCAGATAACAGTCAGTGCATGAGAGACGTATTGCAAGTGCCAGTGTGCTGAGCTCGGCTCTGGGAGGTCTGAGTTCAAAAGCCCATTTTGCCATGGACACTGAGGAGGTAACATTAAGCCAGGCGCTCTTTTTCAGACTGACCTGTTTTCACAAGGACTCTCTGAGGATTACATTGGGAGAGGAGAGTTATGTATGCTTCTCTGAGCTCCTTGAAGAAAGGAGGTGATAAAGAAATGTATTAGATCAGCAGTTCTCGAAGCACAAGCGACCCAAGGACACACACACACACACACAATTTTGGATTTAAAATGTTTTTGTGCTCCCAAGCCCTTCTCTCCTAGGGTTACCAACCTCCCAGTGGGAACTGGCATTCTCCCAGAATTTAACTGATGCCCAGACTGCATAGACGGCTTCTTTATTATCTCTTTATTTAAAACATTTATTCCACTTCTAGAGAAAATGGCTGCATTGGAAGGTGGACTATATGGTGTCATACCCTTCTAAGGTCCCTCCCCTCCTTAAAGCCCCACTCTCCCAGGCTCCAGCCTCAAATATCCAGGTATTTCTGAACCTGGAGTTGGCAACCCTATTCCTTTCTCCCTTGCTGACCACCATGTGCCAGAGACAACCCTCCACTTTTCAAAGTGTGCTGCAAGCTGTGCATGACCCATGGAGGCCACCGTCCTCGAACTATACTTGAACGGTAGATTTAAGTAAAATGTTTCTGTTGTCTATACAAGGCCTCACAAGGTCAGGTCTCAGGTGGCAGCCGATTGTACAGGGCCCTAGCTAGGATTGCCAACTCCAGGTTGGGAAATATTTGGAGATTTGGGGTGTGGAGCCTATTTGGGGAGGGGAAGGATTTCAGTGGGGTATATTGCCATAAAGTCCACCTTCCAAAGCAGCTGTTTGCTCCAGGTGATCTGATCTTTGTCACCTGGAGACCAGTTGTAATCCCAGCCACCACCTGCCTACCCTAGTTCAGAAGGCCCTGGCTCAAATAGTAATCTGTTTCACCCCTTGACTGGAAAGGCCTTTGCCCCAGAGGACAGGCACTTCCTTATTGGTTAATAACTTTTAGGTGGAAGACAGCTGAGCAGGTGGTGGGAAAGGACCTAGCAATACTTTCCCAGCTGCTCACTGAAATAGAGAAAAAGACTTGTGTTATTCAATGGGAAAGCCACCATTGGGTGTTGTCTATGAATACAGAGTAATGTCTATGGTGAAATCCTTTGCACTGGAAAATATTGTGGAAACCAGTTCCATTTTATGCCTGAAATAACTACGTATTAGGACTATACCTCTGTGGTACCACTCAATAGGGCTGCCAAATGCCCCCGGGGGGCGGAATTCCCCCCGCTTTCGAGCCCTGATTTCCGCTCCCGCGGAATCGGGGCCCGGGGGAAACCCCACCCCCACGTGTGCATCACCCGGAAGTGACGTCGCACGCTGGGGGCGGGGCCACGCCATTTGAGGGGGAAACAAAGATGCCGGCTGGGAGCCCCCCGCTCCCGGCCAAAAAACATTTGGCAACCCTACCACTCAAACAATTTGATTTCTTGTGGCTGAGTTCCATCAACCCATCAGTGCATTTTCTGGCAAGTGCTCTGGGGTGATCTGGAAGTCAGTCCCCCTCCCCACTTTCTGGGTGGGGGTGTTAGAGTTCCTTTTCCTGTTCCTAGCTAACGGAAAGGACTCTGTTTTCACATTAACTGGATGGGCATGAGAGGAGCTCACCCTCTGTCACCAAAACGTCCACTCCTGTGGTCCTTGGCCCCCAATTTGATAAAGACTTATTAGATTTATTATCTCTCTCTCTGCTCTCATAGTTCAGTAAAAGTGAGGGGGGATAAGAGGCCGTTGTCTGTAATAACTGATTGAATAAGCTGTCTCAAGCCATTTCATATGTTCAATGATAAACTATGGTGCGGGGGGAGGGGGAAGAAGTGTACTGGTCTAGTGCCTGGTTACAGCATATGCAGCATGTGGCTCCAGTCTAAGCTTTACCAGTGTCCACATGGCTCTGTCATATCCCATTTATAAGTGGTAACCAAGCGATGTACTGTCCCATTCCACGCATGCCATTCCATGCTCGCTGCCATTGCAATGTAATGAGAAGACAGTTATCACTGCAGTTACGACTCAGATGTTCACAGAAAGGAATTCTTTACTATCTAGATAGAATTCATATGGCTGAGAACCCCCATACGGAAGACAGGAATGGTCTCGTGGGATGTACAATATACCACTTAAATTTGCCAACTGAAGCAATATTTTTCCATCATTCAGAGCTCAGGGATTCAATAAATGGGTTGGATCCAGTCACCTTTTCCGCTCAGTTTTACTCAATTCTCCTTTTTAATCTAGCCACAGTCCTGCAGGACTTGGGTACTTGCAGGTCCTATGACACCCAGCATAACATTTTTTTGGTGGCCACAAGGGACTTCTCCATTTTTCACCAGCGGAAAAGCTAGTTAGATATAATCCAGTATCTCGAAGAGCTCTCATAGCTATGACCAAGATGGCTAGCTGTGTTAGTCTGTCTGTAGCAGTAGAAAAGAG
The DNA here is from genome assembly GCF_001447785.1 of Gekko japonicus. Classification (NCBI taxonomy): domain Eukaryota; kingdom Metazoa; phylum Chordata; class Lepidosauria; order Squamata; family Gekkonidae; genus Gekko; species Gekko japonicus. The sequence continues at coordinate 192,944 of NW_015160217.1, forward strand.
CAAGAGACCAGTAGCACCCTAAAGACTAACAAAATTTGTGGCAGGATATGAGCTTTTGTGAGTCACTGCTCTCTATTCAGATACCAGAAAACCTCAGCAGTATCTGAAGAAGTGAGTAGTGACTCACGAATGCTCATATCTTACCCCTTATTTTGTTAGTCTTTAAGGTATTACAGCTATGAGTTTTCTTGCCATTTTCTAGCCCAAAGGTATTAGTTGTGGTCCACCATAACAGTTTGATGTAGTAGTAAGAATGCAGAATCTTGGAGCAAGACCCAGATTCAAATGCTGCTCAGTCATGTGGTTCAGTCTGGGCAACATTTGGCCAATCATTCTCTTAGCCTAGGCAACCTCACACGGTCGCTGTGAAGATAAAATGGGAGAGGGAACCATATGAACCACCAAGAGCTCTTCAGGGACAAAGTAAGACGAAATTAGTTATATGCTACTGGTGATGAACCATATATAGCCAATCAATATTTTTCTTTCACAACTTGACTGAAAGAATTCTGATAAGACTCTTTTTGAGACTGTACTGGATATGAGGAGAGGACAGTTATGGAAGCTACATGAGGCCATGCACAGCTGGTCTTCACCTATAAGGTAGAACAAGGTGTGTGGGACCCATTGGAATCCCAGCTTTCCTTTTCCTGTGCATCTCCCCCCCCTCCCACTTCCATTTTTGCTTCCCCCCAGGTGGGCTTTAACTCCATCCTCACCTCTTCACCACAAGTGTTTGCACACCATTTTGCATTGACGACCCCAAATATTACCCAAACTGAGTTGGGGTTGGGGTTGTACATGTGCAGACAATGGTACTAACAGGATGGGGGGGGGGGGTAAAGTAAGTCTTTCTTAAAATTAGATTGTCCCCCCCAATGGTTTCCTTGGTTTGTAGAACCCAAAAGTCATAGCTGTTGGTAGCCCCTTTTATGGGTTGGCCTATCTGCAAAGGGGCCAGCCTAGAATCTAGAATCTTCTGTTTTTACCACACTTTGTTGCTTAAAAGAAATTGATCTCAAAAGTGGCTGATCAGTTTGGGTGCTATAAATGTAAGATCTCCTGAGGTCAGGGGCAAGTGTACAATGGTCACTTTTTTCTTCTCTGGGTATTTTTATCAAATACAACAGAGAACCTGAAAGATGTACTGTCCTGAGATTTCATATATTAGGAACTACTATGATGTGTGAAAATATAAGGTGGCTCTTGGCTGAAGTGAAGTTCTTAGGGCTGTGTGTACTGAAGGAGTACAATTAATCAGCAGCACTTTTGAATGAAACATGTGTGTTTTCTTATGTAAACAGAATTGCTGATGTTTAGAGGCTAAATGAAATTCTGAATATTGTTAAAACTGGGAATTTTTTTAAGTTTCATGCTTAGGCATGGTGATGCAGGTTTCTCCCATGAAAACATAAAATGTCATTAGACACAAATCAGGGTTAAGTGAATTGTGTATATTCTTTATCAGAAGGACCTGCACTAAGCACATTTACTTCCTGTTGTTGTTGTTGTTGTTGTTCAGTCGCACAGTCGAGCCCGACTCTTTGCGACCCCATGGACCACATCATGGCAGGTCCTCCTGTCTTCCATTGTCCTCCGGCCAATTTCATGTTTTACTTCCTAGCCATGTAGAAAATATTGTAGCAGGATGTTCAGTAGGTAAACATACCTTGTTCAAACTTCTGAGATGACCTGTGAGCTGAGCTCCTGATTGTAACTTAGTGGAGTTCATCTTTAGCACAGCGTCATGCTGAACAGTTTTTCACCTGCGCTGTTGTAACCTGGTTGTTGCAGCTTGCTGCCCAGGAAATCCCATTTACTGGAGACCCGGGGTCATCGTCATTCAGCAACTTGTATAAAGCACACAATTGCTTGCTGTTTGCCCCCTCTTTGTACCTGAGCAATTGGATTCATTCATTAAATGACAGGCGTTAGGTAGGACTCATTGCCAGCTTTTGCTTCTGTTCCTTTTGTCCCTGCTCACTCAACAGTATATATTCAAAGAACGAAACTGATGGGCAGTAGGTTCGGGATGGACAAAAGGAAATGCCACTTTACACAGGGAGTGATTAAAATGTGGAATTTGCTGTCAGAGGATGTAGTGGTGGCCAGAGGAATAAACAGCTTTAAAGGGGGATTAGATAGATTCATGGAGGATTGAGAGAGCGGTGGTGGAGCAGCTCCAGAAATTTCCTGGAAGACACGTCAGTCCTAGACCCATTCCAATCTGGCTTCCGCTGTGGCCATGGGACAGAGACAGCCCTAGTCGCTCTCGCAGACTATCTCTGCAGACAGCTGGTTTGAGGCAGGTCGGCACTGCTGTTGTTACTAGATCTGATAGTGGTGTTCAACATGGTTGATTACAATCTGTTGGCCCACAGCCTCATCGAGGTAGGAGTCCATGGGGTAACCTTGGAGTGGCTTACCTCCTTCCTTCATGGTTGGGAACAGAGGGTGGTGCTAGGAGAGCAGGTATCACCCAACATCCTTTGGTGTGTGGGGTCCCCCAAGGGACTGTCCTCTCTCGTACATGGTTTAATATCAATATACACCCTCTCACCCGGCTGGTGTGAAGTTTAGGGCTGGGCTGTATGCTGATGATACCCAGATGTATCTGTTGATGCCATCCCATCAACTCTGGCTGAGGGATTGGAGGCCGTGGTTGGATGGCTCCGACAGAGCTGGCTGAAACTGAATCCATTGAAGACAGAGGTCCTGTGGCTGGGTGGGGCGACCTGAGATCAGGATGCCAACTCCCAGCTCTTGATGGTGTGCCACTGACACCAGCACCAGCTGTCAAGAGCTTTGGTGTGCTTCTGGGTGCCTCTTTATCTATGGAGGCCCAGATGGCCAATGGTGTGAGGCTGGCATTTTTCCAGCTGCCCCAAGTCAGGCAACTGCTCCTCTACCTCTTGCACTCTGACCTAGCCACAGTGATCCATGCAACAGACACCTCGAGGCTGGATTACTGTAACTCGCTCTATGTAGGGCTACCCTTGAAGCTGACCCGGAAACTACAGCTGGTCCAGAATGCAGCGGCACAGGTACATACAGGTATCCCACGATAGCGCACATTCAACTGGTGCTCTGCCAGCTGCACCGGCTCCCAATTGAATACTGGATCCACTTCAAGGTTTTGGTTTTAACCTTTAAGGTCCTAAATGGTCTGGGGCCAACATACCTGTGGGACGGCCTCTCCTGGAATTTCCCCCAAGGAGCCTTGTGCTCACAAGATCAGAACCTACTTGTGATCCCTGGCCCAAAAGATGTCTGGTTATCCTCAGCCAGAGCCAGGGCCTGGTGGAACTCTCTGCCTGGAAACATCTGTGTCTTCCAGGACCTAGTACAGTTCCATAGGACATGTAAGACAGGGATGTTCTGCCTCGCCTATGGTTGAGGTCAACAACTGTTTTCTGTCACATCCAGCCCATGAGGAAGAAGCCACACACTGAACGCCATCAAAGATAGATTTGTCAGTAGTTTTATTCTGACTAATTGTTGATCGCTGATGATTTTAACTAAGTATTTTAGGTTTTAAGTGTATTGTACACCGCCCTGAGCCCTTCGGGGAGAGGTAGGCTTGCCAAGTCCCCCCGGGGGACGGGGAAACCCCCGCCCCAGAGGCCCGTTCCCCGCTGCCGGCGGATTGGGCCCCGGGGGAACCCCACCCCCAAAGTACGTGATGTGCACATCCCCCAGAAGTGACGCGACCACACCGGGCACTCTGGGGGCGGGGCCACGGTCATCCGGGGGGAAAACTTCATGGTTTTCCCTCAGATGGTCGTGGCCCCGCCCCCAGCATTCCCAGCGTGGCCGCGTCACTTCCGGGTGACGTGGTTGCGGCGCGCGCACACTCCAGGACCGAGCCAGGAGTCCCCCACTGCAGCAACAGGTAGGATTTGGCAACCCTAGGGAGAGGGCAGTCTAGAAATTAAATAAATAAATATCAATGGCTACTCAGCACGGTGGCTGAGGGGAACCTCCACATTCAGAGGCACTAAGCCTCTGAATTGCAGAGCCAGGAGGCAACATCACGTTTCAGCTACTGAAGTGGCATGTGGCTATCAAACAGCAGTTTATAGTTTACAGTTTAAAATATTAAATTTCAAGAACTGCTGGTTGGATAAGTCCAGTCATCCAAGTAACAATTCTTCAATCTTAATTTCAGTTATCACTGTATATTGTGAAATCAACTGTTCCAAAGTGATTCTAAAATGCAGTGTAGTTTTCGAATGTAAAAGACCATACAAAGCAAGAACATTTCATAAACTACAATGAGTGTAGTATATTTACTGAATATTTAATTTTGGTCTCTAAGAGGTTGTGGTCTCAATTGAATGAAGTTAAAGGTCATGTTGACTCATTAATTATGTTTTGTTCAGCTATTATGTTACAATGTCTCAAAAATAATGTCGCTTGTACCATTTAAGTGTGCATAGGATTATAGTTTTAGTCACATGGGTAATCCAAACCAGTCAGGAATCATGCAGAAAACAGCGTGATTTCACAATTACTTATTTATTTATTTAATTTCTACCCCACCCTTCCCTCCGTAGCAGGCTCAGGGCAGTTTACATAGGATATTACACAGTTAAAAGAAAATTTAGATAAAGTCATAACAATATAAGTATAAAACATTACAAAGTGCTAGTGCTAAGATGATTCATATCCATTCACTCATTCATTCATTCATTTTTATTACGGTCAGAGACCCATTAAACAGCATTGATTCATATCCAATGGCAGCATGAATAGCATCCAACAAACAGGCAGTCAGCTCCCATCATAGGCTGAGCTATATTGGCGGTTAATAATACTGTTGATGTTGATGTTAGTATTGATGTTAATATTGGGACCAGGGCCTCAGTTGTATGGTGCAGGTCCTTAGTCAAAGGCCTGGTGGAAGAGCTCCATCTTGCAGGCCCTGCGGAACTGTAAAAGGCCCCTCAGGGCCTTATGTCTTCCAGGAGCTCATTCCACCAGTGTGGAGCCGCCACTGAGAAGGCCCTGGCCCTCGTCACAGCCAGCCTGGGTTCTCTGGGGCCCAGCATGGCCAGGCGGTTTAGGGACACCAATTGTAAAAAAAAAAAGGGACCCCAATTGTAGTGCTCTCTGGGGAACACGGGAAAGGCAGTCCCTTAGGTATGCAGGTCCTTGACCATATAGGGCTTTAGAGGTAAGAACCAGCACCTTGAACCAAATTTGGTATGCTATAGGCAGCCAGTGCAGTACTTTTAGCATGGGTTGGATGTGCTTCCGCATAGGGAGGCCCAACAACACCCTGGCCACTGCATTCTGCACCACCAGCAGCTTCCGGATTTGGGACAAGGGCAGCCCTGTGTAGAGAGCATTACAGTAATCCAGTCTCAAGGTGAACATTGCATGGATCACTGTTGCCAGGTCATTGTGTTCGAGGAAGGGAACCAACTGCCTAATCAGCCAAAGATGATAGAAGGCTGACTTCACAGTGGCTGCTACCTGGGCCTCCATTGCTAAGAAGGCATCAAGGAGCACTCCCAAGCTCCTAACCTCTGGCACTGGCACCAATGGCACCCCATCAAAAGTCAGGAGTGGGATCCCTACCCTCGGACCACTCCAACTCAGGCACAGAACTTACGTCTTCATCGGATTCAATTTCAGTTGACTCCGTCTAAGCCAACCAGCCACAGCTTTCAACACCAGGTCCAGATCTTCTGGACTAGAGTCATACTGGCTGCCCAACAACAGACAGAGCTGGGTGTCATCTGCATATTGGTGACAACCCAGTCCATGACTCTGGGCAATCTGGCCAAGGGGGTGCATGTTGATGTTAAATAACATTGGGGAAAGTGTCGCACCTTGGGGCACTCTGCAAACTAGTGGGTGCCTTTGTGACAGCTGTTCCCCAATGGACACCCTTTGTCCCCAACCCTGAAGGAACAAGGAGAGCCACAGTAAGGCAGACCCCTGAATCCCAGTGTCGGTGAGGCGGTGGGTCAGTAGTTGGTGGTTGACTGTGCCAAATGCCACCGACAGGTCTAACAACAGCAACACAGCTGAATCGCCCCAATCCAGATGCCTCCGAAGATCGTCCATGAGGGCAACCAGTGCCGTCTCTGTCCCATGGCCTGGTCAGAAGCTGGACTGGGTCTAATGCAGAGGTGTCATCCAAAAAACCCTGCAACTGAATCACCACTGCCCTCTCAATTAATTTGCCCAAATAGGGCAAGTTGGAAACCGGCCGGTAGTTAGTCAATTCGGCCAGATCCAAGGATGTTTTTTTCAAGAGAGGGTGTACCACTGCCTTCTTGAGTGCCCCAGGGGGGCACTCAATGTTATATAGTCAATCAGATTTGGTCACGTGGTCACATTACTGGGGGGAAGTTCAAACAATGAATAACTGAATAACCAAACAAGTGTCAGAAATCAATAAAAAGAGGTGGCCCGATATAGTATTAAAAATCCAAGGAGACAGAATAGTTTCCATTCAGTTCTAGCTAAATTATAATGTTTGTAAAAATATAACACAATTCTTGTAACTACTGTTGTTGCCAATTGGCGTATTTTGATTTTGCCACCAACTTCCAATTGTATGCACCTAAAACATTTCAGTTAACTTACTAGTTTGCCTAAAGAAAAAAATACATATGTAGGTCAAATGACAAATTTCATTTAAAGTAATTCCTTTGTCTGCTTACTGTAACAGGTACTGTAACGGGTATAAAATAGACTTTCGACAATGTGAAAGTGAACAGCAGCTATTATTAGGGTAGGCTGTAGCTCAGTGACAGAGCACATGCTTTGCGTGGCCAACACTCAGTCCACAACACTTCTTAAAAGGATCCCTTATAGGAATCAACAAGCGTTGCCAGAAGCCGCTGCCAGTCAGAGTGGACAGTTCTGGGTCAGATGGGCCATTGCCCAACTTAGTGTAAGGTAGATCCAGATGTAAAGAATTTATTTATTTATTTATTTATTTGATTGATTGATTGATTGATTGATTGATATCCGGCCTTCCCTGCCAGGGCAGGCTCAGGGTGGCTAACAAGGCCATTGGCACTATAAACAATAAAACAATTTAATAATGTAACAATTTAAAATCAACAGACCATTTAAAATACAGCTCACATAAGATAGCGGAACTGTCTTTACATCCACCATAGGGAAACAGCAGCTGGTGTCAGGCTTCTTAGGGCTTGGGTTCTTTAGCATGGGCATAGATGTTGAGCCGGCGGCCAACAGTAGATAGTAGGGCCATAGTATTCAGCTAGATGGTAATCATTTAGTGTGGCACCTCAAACGCTTCAGATAGTGTCTCCTCCAGCTGCCCGCTTTCTGAGATATATTACGTATGTGAAGCATTTTTAATTTACACAGAAGACTGCAAAGGGTGCAGAACTTGACTTGCTGGGTGGGGGGGGGGGAAATAGTCCATTGTGTGCTTGAGGTTTTTTAGGAGTAAATGATGTGGTCAGGATGGAGGCATTTGTTCAGGCTAAATTCAAAATTCTCTATTTGCAATCAGTTAAAAGCAGGGCAGGTTCATGTTAGTCCAGGAGGGAACAAAAAACCCTAGGATATTTTGTCAGATAACCAGTGTACTGTAATGCTTTGCAAATGTCAAATGCAGGGAGGCTTGGTGTAATCTGGGGTTTTCTTGCATTAGGGGAGGAGTGGTAATGTAAAATAAAATGCCTTACCACTCAGGTACTCCTTGCTTCTATGCTATCAAACCAGATATGAATTTCCTGTCTCTCTCTGCAATAATCACCGGTCAGGGGACCAGACTCCTGCTAGTAACACGGTGAATGCTGTTCACTTACCTCAACAGTGGGGTGGTTTATTCTAAGTTAATGAGGATATTGAGGTGGATGTATAGTGCAGTCACCAGAACAGAAAGATTACCTTGCTGGACCATACCAAAGATCTGTCAAATCCAGCACTGTGTGTTTTTCTCCAATCAATAGGAGTACAGCTATCCTTCTGGTAGACATGGGAGTTCATATAACAGTAAGCTATATAGCCGTTCAGAACAAAAGTTTGAGTCCAGTGACACCCTTAAGACCAACAACATTTTATTTGTGGTATAAGCTTTCATGTGCAAGCACACTTCGTGAATCTATGTAGCCATTGACAGTCCTGTCTTCCATGATAACAGTTGTCATAAGACAGATCTACCTCAGTATGATGGGTTGAGGTGGCAGGGCACTAAAATATTTTTTGGGTGGGAACCCTCACTCAGCCCCATGCCACGGTCCTCATGATGGTAGGGTGTACTGATTCGGGGCTGAATTGCTGTCCACACCTGTTAAGTTGCTCGCTTAACAAAGTAGTCGGAGAGTGATTCAGCAAAGGTTCAACTTTATTCAACCACTCGAACATAACTCCAACACGGATCAATATCTGATAGCCAGAACAGCTTTTGCATTAAAGCTGTTCCCTTTTTAAACTCTCCCGGCTAATGTAGCCACGCCTACTATACAATTATCAACCAATAAGGTTGTATACGTAAGGACCAATCATGGACGTTCCCGCTCAGGGAGCTTGCTGGCACTTGATTGGTTGGTTCTTCCTGGGCTACCAATGCGATTGGAGGGATTAGGATCCTAGCCCAGGATGAAGCTTAACATAGTGATTCAACAGGGTGATTCACATACAGTTGTCATTGCATTGAATACACGACAACACCACACTTCGGTATCACACCACCAAGCACAACTGTGGAAGAGGACCCCCCCCCCCAAAAAATGGCTATTTACTGGACTGCCAGTGCTTGGGACAATTTACCATTAGCCACCCTTGAGGTAATTTATCATAAAGAGTTTCTGAGGTACCTTCTCCCTTGCTTTGGTAAAACCAGGTATAACTTTGTCTGCCCTTAATACTAAGGAGCAAAACAGAGATTTAACACATCAAGATTTAAAAAAAACACCTTTATTTCACAGTGAGGGGAAAGGAAATGGGGGATGCTCAGAACCAACCTTATATATATCTTATTGAGAGAGAGCAATGGAAATACAGTTTCTTTACAGAATTGTGTGTCTGAAGGGAAAGAACACCAGTAACTGCCAGACTTCCTTGGGCTCTAAAAGCTGTTACTTTCTTCCAAGGGGTTTCCTAACATTTTAGAATATATGAGAGCCTTTTTAAACTGCAGATCTCTGCCTACCGCATAGTTTCCAAATAACCCTGAAAAACCATCAACCATCAGTGTCGTCCGCACTAGGCCACCACTCTAAGTAGCCCAGTTCCACCTGAAGTGACAGAAGACAGCACAAGATCACTAACCTGCATAAGGAACTTTTGAATTCTGTCTGACCCAAACAGCAACTAAATGGCCCCTTTCCCTCTGCTCTCCCCCCCCTCCTTCTAATGATTCCAAGGACCCTGACTGACCATTGCTGGCTTTTTCTCCACACCCTTCTGGTAAAAAGTGGATTGGCAGATGTCAAAAAGCAGGTGGACTTGGCTCTGCCCATCATATTCAGACTTGAATTTGTTGACTAGTTTAAAATGCCCACATGTTCAAAATGTACCTATATGTGCAAGGCATGTTTGTACCTTACAAATGTTAAGAGCTGAAGTCAGGTGACAACTTTCCTTAAAGACAAAATGGAAATGACATTGGCCAAGAAAGTGGACCTTGAGATAGTCCTTTGAAATGCTACTTTGTTCCTCTCCTCAAGGTAAAGGTAAAGGTTTCCCTTGCTTGAAAGCTAGTCTGCTGGTGCCATAAAGTCAGGCTGACTTTTTCATTAAAAGCAGATGCTGGGATGACAAACCTGCAGTGTTGGAGGGTCTGTTCAACTTTATCTCTGGCTCCGTTTCCCTTCGAAAATCCCTCCTCCCCCAAGCTGCTTTTATTCCTGCTAGGAAAAATAGACATGTACTCAGATATGAGGGGGAAAGCAGCTTGATGCCGTAAGGAAAGAACTGGACCTTTGCAACATTCACGTCTATAGAAAAGAAAGCAAATGTGGTGTCGTGGTGAAAGAGTGAGACTGGGAGACCCCTCTGCCATGGAAACTTGCTGGGTAACCTTGGGCCAGTCACACAATCTCAGCACATCCTACTTTACGGGGTTGTTGTTAGAATAAAATGGGGGAGAGGAGAAAATAAGCTTCTTTGGGTCCTGGCTGGAGAGAAAGGCGGGGTATAAATAAAGCAAAGGAAATAAAATAAACATTCAAAAGCCAGAATGAAGCTACACATTAGGAGTGCGATGCCATGCAGTGTCACTCCAATCTAAAACCACTGGTATCAATAGGCTTAAAGGTAAAGGTTTCCCTTGCTTGAAAGCCAGTCGAATCTGACACTAGGGGGTGGTGCTCATCTCCGTTTCCAAGCTGAAGGGCCAGCACTGTCCGAAGACGTTCGGTCATGTGGTTAGCATGACTAGACGCTGAGACACATGGAACACTGTTACCTGCCCACCAAAGTGGTACCTATTTATCTACTTCCAATTTCTTGCTTTCAAACTGCTAGGTTGGCAGGAGCTGGGGCCAGAGATGGAAGCTCACTCTGTCGTGCGACACTTGGGTCTTGAACTGCTGAACTACAGACCTTCCAGTCTGCAGTTCAGCGTCTTAACCTCTGAGCCACAGCAGCCCTGTTCTTCTCCTTATAGCACCTTAATTAGCAAAGGCCAGACTCTGGTTCAGATCATACTTGGCTTGACATTGCAAGTAGTATCGGAAAACACTCGAGAAAAGACACTTGCTTTTCTATGAGAGTACTGAATTGCTCACGTGGTCACTTGGGAATTATAGTACGGAGGTTGAGTGGGAGAGACTGTAATGCTCCATTTCTTTCTGATTTGCTTTTTTAAGGCATCATATTTACATGCACTACCCCAGTGACATTCAGGATCCCCCCCCCCAAAAAAAAACCCCTAAGTTGGAAATTCCTGTACAAATTGATTGCCTGAGACAGGAGCCAGCATATTGTTTTGTAAATGACCTTCTCATTTTCCAAAGTTCAGATCAATTTCCTCAGTCAGCAAACATGGGCCATCACAGCAGCTGCTTTTTTGAGCTTCAGTTCTGAGCTATCCAAGCTGAACAAGGGCAAAATTAGCACATATGTTCATTAATATCTGCATCTCCACAGGACTCCAAGTGCATAAGCAATGCATGCAAAGCTCTGTGTACCTGCACCTATGCACTGTCTTTTATGCACTGCATGCCCAACGAAAGAGTAATCTCTGCCTGTATGGAATACAACCAAACTCACAGATTAAAAAAGAAATTGCCTCTACCCAAATGGCATTCCATCTGTGCATGTGACTTCCCAGTGCATTCACCAATGAGAGTGTCCGGCTTTCACTCGTAGCTGATATATGCTATTTTTATGACTCCGGCTGCAAAAACAGTAAATACAACAGAATAGATATATGATATCAGAGTCCAGGCAGATGGGCCCTGTGATGATAAGAATCACGCTAAAGGTTCATATAGTCCGGAATCTGTTGCACATAGTGGCCAACCAGAGGTTTCTAGGTATGCCACCAACAGAATATGAGGACACTAACCTTGTCCAGCCATTGCCATCACTAGGAACTGGAATGCACTGGCACACTGCCTCTGAACATGGAGGTTCTGTTTAGCCACCATGGCCAATATCCATGGCTAAGAGAGATACGACCAAGAGAATTCCGTACTAGAAATAAGAAAGGTCTAAATCACGTATACAAATAATCATTTGGTTTCTCTCATTTCCTAGAGGGGATGACTGGCAGCTGAACATGCAAACGCATTCCATTGAAAAGCGCTGTGCGGGAGAGAGAGTTCAGTCTGTGATGGGTGACATCCGTGCATGGACTTTCATGAACAAGCTAGGCCAAAGCAGTGGTTTCGTTTGACACCAGGGAGCATTTTGCACTTGACCTAAATGGTAGCCAATAATAGGCTTAGATTTCTGGAGCGTACAAGGCACAGAGCAGTGGCATAAGACTGAGAAGCAGCTCACCGACTGTTTTGATCTTGCAGTCAACTAAAAGAACCATGAACGTATTTGAAGCAAAGGTATGTGGAGATTGTGGGGAAGAAAAACCCCTAGCGGTGTGGGACAGAGGAAAGTAGGAACAAGGATTTCAGAATAAGCAACAGTTCAAAGGAAAGGGCTGCAGACTTCCATAAGCCGCTGTCAGCGCCACACACTTGAAATGATTCCCAATTGCTAAATTTCAACATGCTTTATGTCAGATTAAAAGTAGGTCATTGCGATGTGGATTAGTTATTCAAACTTCGCTCCCCCGTAACGGAAAGTTTGTGTCACAATCTGACCACATGCTGTGTCACGCAAAGCAATTTCTGCCGGCAGGTGCCAGCCAGGACGAGCTAAGCTTCTCGGTGCTTGAGAAACAGGCCTTCCATTTCATGGTTGCCAGAGCATCGTGGAATTCTCATGCTGCCGCCAATCTATCATTATTTGCAAATGCTAATGTTATTAAGACGAGGCGGTGGGGAGGTAAAGGGACAGTGGATTATTTCCTCCTGAAATCCTTTTCCAGGTGGAAAGAAAACAAACAGCAATTGATTGAATGAAATCTTTTCATTCTATTAGTCTATTATCACATCTGGGAACCAACCCTCTTATGAAGAAGCATCTCACAGTTTTGTTTTTCTTTCTGAGTCTGATCAGAATGTAATTCTACAACCAGATGTGTATTAAGTACCCTAGATCAACATTGTTCTTAGGGCAAAAATAAGATATGATGAAGATCTCTGTCTATCTATAAAATGTATCAGGACAATGCAGGGAATGAAGAAGGGGGTCAACCCTTCAGACTCTGTTCAGTTTTGTCAATTAAAACCACACTCCCAGCTTTTTTTATTAGCACAGTGAAATGAGAAAAACTGATGTTTTGGAAGAACACATCATCTTTTAAACTTCTAGTAGCAAAGCAGTAGCGCCAATGTTATTAGTGAAACAAACGTAAATGGGCTGAATTCATTCCCTACCCAGTCCTGATCCAAACTGAGGCTGCACAAGCCTGCAGTTTGCATTTCATAGATAGATGGACATCTGTAATGTTCATCATATCTGTTACTGCCTTTGGGGTGCCGACACATGGCAATAATTGCTAGGATTTAATGCCTGTAAGTCATACCGGTATTGATTTCATTGGAGCACCTCTTCATAATGGATTGTGTGTGTGTAATAAGAGGTCACTGCAACAGAATCAAGAATGGAATTCTGGTTTGGATATCCAACGAACAATCCCGATTGAAGTATTAGTTTTCCTTGGAATCAGCAAGACCCCAATCCTTAAACACCCACTGGTTAGTCCTGACACACCCCTGCTATAAATGGTTCCAGTCTAGGCCTACATTTTTGTCTAAATGACAGCCGGCCTCCAGCCTTCTCAGTGTGCCTCATCCTTCTCTCCCTGGCTTTCCTCCAGTTGAGAAATTTCACTTGTTGTTGTTGTTCAGTCGCACAGTCGAGTCCGACTCTTCGCGACCCCATGGACAATCTCCCGCCAGGCTCTCCTGTCTTCCGCCGTCCTCCGAAGTTGGCTCAATTTCATGTTCGTTGCATCGATGACACTGTCTAACCATCTCATCCTTTGCCGTCCCCGTCTTCTTTGACCTTCAATCTTTCCCAGCATCAGGGTCTTTTCCAGTGAGTGCTCCCTTCTCATTTGGTGGCCAAAGTATTTGAGCTTCAGTTTCATTATCTGGCCTTCCAGGGAACAGTCAGGGTTGATTTCTTTGAGGATTGACTGATTTGTTCTTCTTGCAGTCCAAGGGACTCTCAAGAGTCTTCTCCAGCACCATAGTTCAAAAGAATCTATTCTTCGGCGCTCAGTCTTCCTTATAGTCCAACTCTCACAGCCATACATGACTACTGGGAATACCATTGCTTTGACCATGCGGACTTTTGTTGGCAGGGTGATGTCTCTACTTTTTATCATGCTATTTAGGTTCGCCATCGCTTTCCTCCCAAGGAGCAGGCGTCTTTTAATTTCATGGCTGCAGTCACAGTCTGCGGTGATCTGGGATCCCAGGAACGTGAAGTCTGTCACTACTTCCACGACTTCCCCTTCTATTTGCCAAGGAGTGATGGGGCCGGATGCCATGATCTTAGTTTTTTTGATGTTGAGCTTCAAGCCCACTTTTGCGCTCTCCTCTTTTACTCTGAGCAAGAGGCTCTTTAGATCCTTTTCACTTTCAGCCATTAGAGTGGTATCATCTGCATATCTGAGGTTGTTGATCTTTTCCCCAGCAATCTTAATTCCCGCTTGTGATTCATCCAGGCCAGCATTTCGCATGATGTACTCTGCATATATATTAAATAAGCAAGGCGACAATATACATCCTTGTCGTACTCCTTTTCCTATGCTGAACCAATCAGTTGTTCCATATCCGGTTCTAACTGTCGCTTCTTGGCCCTTATACAGGTTTCTCAAGAGACATGTGAGGTGGTCTGGTACTCCCATCTCTTTAAGGACCTGCCATAGTTTGTTGTGATCCACACAGTCAAAAGCTTTAGCATAGTCAATGAAGCAGAAGTAGATATTTTTCTGGTACTCTCTTGCTTTCTCCATAATCCAGCGAATGTTGGCAATTTGATCTCTAGTTCCTCTACCTCTTCGAAACCCAGCTTGTACTTCTGGTAGTTCTCTATCCACGTACTGTTGAAGCCTAGCTTGTAGGATCTTGAGCATGACCTTGCTAGCGTGTGATATGAGTGCAATTGTGCGATAGTTTGAACATTCCTTGGCATTGCCCTTCTTTGGGATTGGAATGTATACTGACCTTTTCCAATCCTGTGGCCACTGTTGCGTTTTCCAAATTTGCTGGCAAATGGAGTGCAGCACTTTAACAGCATCATCTTCTAAGACTTTGAATAGCTCAGCTGGAATACCATCACCTCCACTAGCTTTGTTGTTAGCAATGCTTTCTAAGGCCCATTTAACTTCACATTCCAGGATGTCTGGCTCGAGGTCAGTGATTATACCGTCGTGGTTGTCAAGGACATCGAGGTCTTTCTTGTATAGTTCTTCTGTGTATTCTTGCCATCTTTTCCTAATCTCTTCTGCTTCTGTTAGGTCCCTACCGTTTTTGTCCTTTATCATGGCCAGCTTTGCATGGAACGCTCCCTTGATTTCTCCAACTTTCTTGAAGAGATCTCTAGTCCTTCCCATTCTATTGTTTTCTTCTATTACTTTGCACTGTTCATTCAGGAAGGCCTCCTTATCTCTCCTTGCTGTTCTCTGGAAATCTGCGTTCAGTTGGGTAAATCTTTCCTTTTCGCCTTTGCCTTTCGCTTTCCTTCTTTCCTCTGCTATTTGTAAAGCCTCATCAGAAAGCCACTTTGCTTTCTTACATTTCTTTTTCTTTGGGATGGTGGTGATTGCTGCCTCCTGTACGATGTCACGAACCTCTGTCCATAGTTCTTCAGGCACTCTATCTATCAAATCCAGACCCTTGAATCTATTCTTCACCTCTACTGTATATTCATCAGGGATGCGATCTAGGTCAAACCTGAATGGCCTCGTGGTTTTCCCAATTTTCTTCAGTTTAAGTCTGAATTTTGCAATGAGTAGCTCATGATCTGAACCACAGTCAGCTCCAGGTCTTGTTTTTACTGACTGGATAGAGCTTCTCCATCTTTGACTGCAAATTATATAGTCAATCTGATTTCGGTGTTGCCCATCTGGTGATGTCCATGTGTAGAGTCGCCTCTTAGGTTGTTGGAAAAGGGTGTTCGCTATGACCAGTGTGTTCTCTTGACAAAACTCTGTTAACCTTTGCCCTGCTTCATTTTGCTTTCCAAGGCCAAACTTGTCTGTTATTCCAGTTACCTTTTGACTTCCTACTTTAGCATTCCAGTCCCCTATGATGATGAGGACATCATTTTTTGGTGTTAGTTCTAGGAGGTGTTGTAGGTCTTCATAGAACCGGTCCACTTCAGCCTCTTCTGCATCAGTGGTTGGGGCATAGACTTGGATTACTGTGATGTTGAATGGTTTGCCTTGGAATCGGACAGAAATCATTCTGTCATTTTTGAGATTGTATCCCAGTACTGCCTTTTGCACTCTCTTGTTGACTATAAAGGCCACACCATTTTTTCTACGAGATTCCTGGCCACAGTAGTAGATATAATGGTCTTCTGAGTTAAATTCGCCCATTCCTGTCCACTTTAGTTCACTGATTCCTAGGATATCGATGTTCAGTCTTGCCATCTCATTTTTGACCACGTCAAGCTTACCTTGATTCATAGATCTTACATTCCAGGTTCCTATGTAGTATTGTTCTTTGCAGCATCGGACTTTCCTTTCACCATCAGACACATCCACAACTGAGGGTCCTTTCGGCTTTGGCCCAGCCGCTTCACTCTTTCTGGTCAATCTGTACTTGCCCTCTGCTCTTCCTCAGTAGCATATTGGACACCTTCCGACCTGAGGGGCTCATCTTCCGGCGTCATATCTTTTAGCCTTTTGATACTGTCCATGGGGTTTTCTTGGCAAAAATACTGGAGTGGGTTGCCATTTCCTTCTCCAGGTTTCACTACTTTTATATATATATTTTAAATGGCATCTTAGCCAAGGGAAGTGCCTTCCAGGTTTATCTCTCTATATTAACCCTCCTTAGGTAGCTTACAGAATGGCATCTAGAAATGCTGTGGTTGAGAGGGATATCTACTTCTTTCTTTGTTTTCCCTTCACTTCATCCAAGGTTATGCTCTGTGTTGATTGTTTTTTCTTTGTCAGTCTTTGAATGAGACCTTTGTTGTCGTTTGCTAGACAAGGGATGTATAAAACCCAACCAGTGAAATTTCAGCAGACCTTCTAAGGCTTTGCATTTACTTAACAAACTGAATTCTTGGTGTGTGTGTTTTTTGTGAATGACAATGGCAAATGTCATGCCAATATCAAACTGTGACGGGGGATGTGGATGGAATAAGCAAAAACGACTGCAGTTTCCGAAACGGTCTTCTGCTAGGAGCTGGTTTCTCTGCCTGCACAGAATTGCCTCTGTCTCCCTCCCCCCCTCATTCTTGCAAAAATGTGATATTTAGCAGACTTGTTCTTTAAAAATAGGCCATTTTCCTAGAAATGTCATATTTTTTCCTGGTAGAGAATGTGCTGAAACTAGACACCATATGCAACACCGAGGACATTTGTTTTCAGCAGTTTTTAAAGAGGAACTACTATGAACATGTTGCGTTTACTAACCTTGCACATGATGTCTCATATTCAGCATGTTGTTAGGAAATTTATAGAAGGATGGATAAAAATTGGTGATGGAAGAACACATAAAAAAATTTAAACCTTAAAATGTAGTATTTCTTTAACATTTCAGCTATAATGGGTTGGACCCATGACTCTCTCCTGCAGGAGGAAGAAACTGTGCTCCAGTTCCAGAAGGAGCCTTTATCCATTGAAGGAAGGCTTGCACTGCAATCTTAAGCAGAGTTCATTGGACTTCAATAGACCTGAAGACTTTAAATGTGGATTAGACAGATTCATGTAGGCCAGTTCTATCAGCCATGGTGACTAAGGGGAATCTCCATGTTCAGAGACAGTCAACCTCTGAGTCCAAGTGCTGGGAGGCATCAGGGGAAAGCCTTGGACTCTGTGCCCTGTTTTTGGACCTCCAAAGGAACTGGTTGGCCAGTGTGCGAGACAGGATGTTGGAATGGATGGACCAATGATCTGACCCATCAGGGCTCTTCTTATGTTCTTCTGTGTAACTCTGTTTAGGTTTGCAGTCTGTCTCTTTCCTGAAGGCTTTCTCCATCTGAAAATGGCTCCTCACTTAGTAGGAGAAACATGTTGGATTCAAGCCTGAAAGATTCGTTTAAAAAAGGATCCTAATTTAAAGTAAGTATAACTCCAAAGGACGACAGAGGACAGGAGGGTCTGGCGTGAGGTGGTCCATAGAGTCGCGAAGCGTCAGACTCGACTGTGCGACTAAACAACAAAATAATGGTAATGCCATGACTTGGATGGCCCAGACTAGCCCAGTCTTGTCAGACCTCAGAGGGTAAGCAGGATCAGCCCTGGTTAGTATTTGGATGGGAGATCACCAAGGAATTCTAGGGTTGCTCCACAGAGGATGGCACTAGCAAGCCACCTCTGTTAGTCTCTTGGCTTTAAAACCCTATGGGGTTGCCATGAGTTGGCTGCTTCTTGACGGCACTTTACACGCATACACACACACATCATGATAATAATATGCATAAGCATTTATACAACACTTTCCCATGTTCTAAGCACTTCTAAGCTGGGAGCCTAACACTTAGACCGATTTCCCACAAGCAGCTGCACCACCCTTGCTCTTCCCTTTGCCCCAATTGTATTTGTCAATTTCCCACTACTTGCTGTGCGGCCACATTTTGACCCGCAGCATTCCCTGATTTCCCCTGCATCTTCTCAATCCTTGTTTTTTTGAGAAGGGAAGAGCGAGGGTGGCACAGCTGCTTGTGGGAAATTGGTCTTACATTGCAATCCTAAACAGAGTTACATCCCATTGACTTCAACTGACTTGTTTTGTGTGGGAAAACATGAAACCTCCTTAAAATACAACAGGAGAGGAACTGGAAACAGAGAATTAATTTAACACCTTGAATCATTTAGATGTTATTTCAAAAGAGAAAACTATATTGGATGATACCAGCTATTATGCCTTTTTAAACATATGCATATAGATGCTGTTATTATTAATAGCAAGATTTGCTGTAACCCATATTTGTGCTCAGAACACTCTTGATGTAAGAGTAATGCTATCCCCATTTTACAGATGGGGAGCTGAGACAGATAGAGGTCATTTTGTTAATTGGGACTGAGATTAGATTTGGACTGAGGTCTCTTGATGTTCACAATGAGCCCATCACATGCTCTACCAAATCAGCTCCCCTTCCACTTCCATTGTGTTGCAGATAAATTAACTCTGTGCATTACTTCACTTTGGGTCTCTTTGACTGATCATATCCCAAATGACTGAAGTTCTGTTTCTGGAGAAACCCCCATGTGTGCAAATGGATACTGGCTCCACTCATTAAATCAGGAAGGCAACTCTGGGTAACAAAACCGCAGAAACATCACATGGACCCATGCAAAACCATGACATTATGAAGATGGCATTTTATTTTAACTGGGCTAGTAGGACCTTTGTGCGGAAATGTCTGGCTGTACAGAATACAGAATACATACATTAGAGGAATGGCCATTTGCAAACCACTGTTATTTTTGGCTAATGCACAGGTCTAAGAACAAAGGAGCAAAGTCTGACATTGTTAATGTACCACATTCCTATTTCACTTCAATTACTAAGGCCACTCAGTAAACATTTCTGCTGCTGATAGGATTTTCCCTTTTGCATTAGCTGATAATGTTTAAAAACGTCTTATAAGCCATTTCCATGGCTCCATCATCAGTCGCACATCTTTAATGTTATTCCCCCCACATGCATTTTCCGACTTGGGGTCAGATGGCATCTCATGTAGATAATGAGCTCAGCTTGCAGCTGATGTGAGGAATAATCCTTATAGCTAGATGCAAAGGCAATGGAGGTGTTGACATTATTGCAGTTGGATTATTCACTCCAAAACCATCTGTTGAGTAGTCTTAAAAACCTGTTGGCGCCAAGAGAGAAGTCGTGTCGTATTTCTTCTCCTTAATTTTGTTCCTTGTGCCTGTTGCCAGCAGTGCAAGAGAAGACGGAAACGGGTTTAGGATGCTGTCACGCAGCCTGGAACAATGCAGATTCATACAACCCATGTCACTTCCTAATACAAGATTCCAAATGATTGTATTACACAAGCCTCTTTTTAAAGCCAGTTAAATGTACAGCACTAATTTGTAGTGGATATATTCAGAAAAATGGAATAATAGAAATGATTGTACTTCACTTTCCCCACTGTAAATCCAGGGGAGGTATTGTATATACTGAAGTGCTAGAAATCAAGTCTGGTAAAGTCATTATTTAACCATACCATCATTTTACAGATGGTGGACCAACCTGCCTAAGGATGCCCAATGAGATTGTGGCTGAAGCTACTATTCTTAGCAGTAGAAATAAGTGATAACAGTCTTGCTAAACTAGACAGTTTAATCTCTGTAGTGTGTAATACATTTTAAGAGGAAACCATTAACATAATTGAGATCTAAATGGATCGCATGAAACTACTGCCCCCCTGCCGGGGTGTTGGACCTCTCAGGATGGTCTGATGGACCCCACCGATTTCTAAAACACTCCGGCAGATTTTGAGAGTTCAGATGGCAAGTCTGTAGAAGCTTTGATGGGACTCTGGAACGCCCGTCTCCTTTGGAGAATGACAGGATCATTTACTGGTGGGGTTGTCAGCCTCCAGGTGGTAGCTTGACATCTCCTGGGATTACTACTGATCTCCAGGTGACAGAGATCAGTTTACCTGGAGAAAATGGCTGCTTTGGAAGATGGTTTCTATTGCATGACACCCCCTTGAAGTCCCTCCCCTCCCCAAACCCCACCGTCCTCAGGCTCCCCCCCCCAAATCCCCCCAACCTGGATCTGGCAACCCTACTTACCATAGTCTGCTTTCTCCCTCTGGTAGGAACTTATTCCATGGTTCATTGAAGGCCTGAAAGAACTAAAGGGGGCTGTGGGTGTCTACAGCAACACTGGTGGGGAAAACATCTCTAACTTTACATTATATATCACGTTAGATGGCCTATGTGGTGACAGTGATAATGGCAAAGCTGCAATACTTTTCTCACACCATGGTGTCAACTGAATCATGTCCAGAACTATTATTTAAGATGATTGCCAACTGAAGATTGGAGTCCCTGAGTGACAGAGATTCCATTAACTTGGAGGTTTTTACTCAGTTCTTTACTGGTAATATTTCTTAGATCTGCTCTGACTTGGAAGCCAGTTTGGGAATGGGTCATGTAGTAAAGATTATGAAGACCGTCTGGTCCTTTTCTCTCTCTAGAGATAGGTTCATCACAGTGTCTTTGATTATCAGCATTGTGCAGAAATATTTGAAGCTGAGCCACTACCAGCCATTCAAGAACCTCAGTCCTCATTCATCTCTTCACTCAGCTGCTGGTCAGCTTGCTTAAAAAAAATCCTTCATTCCGCTCTGCTGGCTTAATACTGTTACAGGAAGAGCCACTTCTGTTGGAGAAAAGCTCTTTAGGTTGAAGGAAGGGTTTACCTTTCACTGAGCAGAGAGCTAGAAGATTGGGAAGCCAAAATGCCCTTTTTTTTCTTTTTTTTTTGTAGCTACACAATTGTTTGGAAACCTATGGCTATATTCAGAACACTTAACCATAGGGACAAATGTACAATTTTCACTCCCAGTCATGAAAATCATAGGTATTATTCATTGCATTCCTAGCAGCCAATGTAGTTTTCTGCAGATCTTTTTTTTCATTCTGCACATAAAAAGCCTCTGTGTTTAAGAAACTGTAATATAGCTCCTATCCAGTGTTCCCTCTAAGCTGAGTCGTTGTGAGCTAGCTCACAGTTTTTTAGCCTCTGGCTCACACATTTTTGTCTTCGCTCAGGAAGGAGGGCTCCAGAGCAAACTAATTTATGCAGTGGCCAAATCGCTGGCTCACAAATGTAATGCCAGTAGCTCACACAGTGGAATTTTTGCTCACAAGACTTCACGGCTTAGAGGGAACATTGCTCCTATCTACACCTGCCTGGGCATTTTATTTAACATTAAGGTTATATCCATTTTCTCACAATATGACCATTTAAACACTCTGCAACTGGTAGCTTCTATTCCTTGATACATTTGATTCATATGTATTGTATGTATTGGCCTATTTTTTATGCAAGGGAAATGTTCACATGGGTACACCAAGCCCTGCCCTGGATGGCCCAGGCTAGCCTGATCTCATCAGATCTCAGAAGCTACACATGGAGAATAGGTCTATCAGTGTCCACCCGCCATGGCGACTAAAGAGAACCTCCATGTTTAGAGGCAGTAAATCTCTGAATGCCAGTGCCAGGGGGCAACTTCAAGGGAAGGCCTTGGCCTATGTGCCCTGTTGTTGGCTCTCCAGAGTACCTGGCTGGCCACTATGTGAAACAGGATGCTGGACTAGATGGACACTGGTCTGATTCAGCAGGGTTCTTCTTATGTTCTAAGCAGGGTTGGCCCTGGTTAGTAGCTGGATGGGAGACCACCAATAAAGTCCAGGTTCACTACACAGATGCAGGCAGTGGCAAACCACCCCTGAATGTCTCTTGCCTTGAAAACCCCATGAGGGGTCTCTGATGGCACTTCTCTCTCATAAACACACACACACACACACACACTGATCAGATCATTGCTTTATCAATGTCAACACTGTTTACGCTGAAGGGCAGCAGTTCTCTAGAGTCTCAGGTCAAGGTCTTCTTCCCCCTCACCTACTACTTGATTCTGTTAACTGGAGTTGCTGGGTGGGGACTGTACCCTGGGCATTCACGCAAAGCAGATGCTGCATTACCTAGCCACAGCCCCTCCCTGAAAATGTGCAATGTTCACATGCAGAAATGAGAATCGTGACTATTATTTTTCCATTCCTAATAGCCATTGATTCCAATACTCCGATCAAAAGTTCGGTGTTTTAATTAATGGCCTTTTTCCTTAATGGATTTTTTTTTCTTGCAAGGAATGAATGATATCCTGGGCCTGAGAATAGTAAATCATAGTAAAGTAAATTTCCTGTTTAGCAATTTATGACTTGACAAGTCAAGTTAAATATGAAGCAATTGTGCCACAAAGCACATTACAATGTTCCACTATTTTAACATCACAAAAAAGGGACAGAACCAAGGTGATATTTTTTTATTGTGCTAATAGTACTGCTTTTCAATCAATTGCATACATAACAAAACACCAATATAATTGAATGCTGAACAATATAACGGGCATAGGCTTCATACTCTTGACAGGGCACCACTAGCACTGGCACAATCCATCAGGAGTTTGGGCATGATCCTGGAGGCCCAGGGCATGAATATTGCCAAGCTGGCATTATCTATGCCAAGATCGGCAAATAGCCCTTTTCCATGCCACACCCTGACCTAGCAACTGTAATCCATGCAATGGTCACCTCCAGCCTAGACTACTGTAACTCACTGTATGCTGGCCTGCCCTTGAGACTGACCCAGAAGCTCCAGCTGGTCCAGAATGTGGTGATGCGAGTCCTGACAGGAATGCTATGATGGCACACATACACTTGTGCTGCACCAGCTACACTGTGTCCCAGTGGAATACCGAGTCAGGGTCAAGGTTCTGATATTGACCTTCAAGGGCTTGAGCAGTCTGGGACCTGTGTATCTTCAGGACCGCCTCCTCTGGTATGTCCCTGGGAGAGTGTTATGCTCCATGGAGAACAATCTACTGGTGATCCCTGGCCCCAAAGATATCCGGCTGTCCTTGACCAGAGCCAGGGCATTTTTGTTCATGAAATTGTGAATTGATTGTTGTTTTTATTGATTGTAACATTATTTTTAACTTTGTTGTGCATTGGTCAGAGCCCTGTGTATACATGGATTGAGCAATTTATAAATCCAAAATATAAACAAACAAACAAAAATAATTAGAACAGCTGGATGGATAAAAACAAGGTGCATTTTACAAATTTCTTCAAAATTCACTTTGTAAGCCTGTTCTCATTGATGGAGTATGGCATTAAAACTATATGAATGAACACCAATTTGGAACATCATCATCATCATCATCATCATCATCATCATCATCATCATCATCATCATCATCATCATCATCATCATCATCATCATCATCATAAATGAGCCAGCCATCACCAATGGCCTAAAAACCATGTAACTTATTTTGACATTCCTCTTCTAGGATAAAATCACAAAGGCAAACCTAAAATGAAACACGTTATATCTGTGCATGAAAAACACAACTTAGATTTGTTCGTATTCTGAAACCAAACAAGTTAACATTTGGGGGGGGGGGGGAGAGTTATCCACATATGCTATTTTTTCTTTCAACATTTCATTAAAGTAGCCCTCGAACAACCCAATTATTATCCAAATCAATGGTAAGACCCATTAACTTCTGTTAGATGAAAAACAACGGGAGAAATGGGGGAGGGAGTTTTGATTAGCTTGGATTCTAAAGATCTGTTTTGTTAATGATGGCACTTTCCTTGACTTATAAGATAGCTAGAGCAATGAAAGGCAATTCATAAGTGAATAACCCTTGCCTTGTTCTGGATTAAATACTCTTGATTTATACTGCTTTTCTCTCTGAATATTCAGTATCTGCTTGCTTGTGTCATTAATTATATTATGCTGATGTGCTTACAAAAGTGTTTTCTATGGCCATCAATTTTTATTTATGCAGGCAATTGCAAAATGAGTTAAGTAGCCTCATGCATAATATCTTTGAAATCTCAGTATTAAGTAAAGTCTGTTTCTTAAAGATGTATAAAATAACAAAAGCTCAGTTTCTGTACATAAGACGTAGTAATAATGTACAGTTACCTGTAGGGCCCTGACTAGGATACCAGGACTAGCCCGATTCCATCAGATCTTGGAAGCTAAGTAGGGTCAGCCCTGGCTAGTGTTTGACCACCAAGGAAAATAATGGTGACTACACAGACACAGGCAATGGCAAACTACTCATGAAGTCCATCAGTGGCTATTAGCCACAAGGTATAGGTAGGAGATCTCAGTCTGGGGCAAGTGATGCTCTGTATTCTTGGTGCTTGGGGGGGCAACAGTGGGAGGGCTTCTAGTGTCCTGGCCCCACTGCTGGACCTCCTGATGGGATCTGGTATTTTTGGCCACTGTGTGACAGAGTGTTGGACTGGATGGGCCATTGGCCTGATCCAACATTGGCTTCTCTTATGTTCTTAAGTATCTTGCTTTGAAAACCCTATAGGGGTCACCATAAGTCAGCTGTGACTTGACAGCAAAAGAAAAAGTTACGTTAGCAAAAGCTGATTGTGTATGGAATTCTCCTAGACTGTACCCTTTCCTTTTGTAACTAAATGGATATGCTGAATGATGGATGGTGAATAAGGGTTCACCAATGATATTGTATATAGTTCTAATTCTGAAATAAAACCAAAGCTGACAAAATCCAGAAATGCAGTTGATGTATAATGAACTGTGATATTTAAAAATGTTAACACATAGAGGTGTATACATGAACACATAAAGCTGCCTTATACTGAATCATGGTTAGAGCTACTCCTGGAGTGATTTCCTTCACACCACTGCAAAAACAAACAAACAAACAACAACAACAAAGAGGATTTGGGAAGCATTTTTTCATTGGGCAATTAAGAACTTATTGTTATGCATAAACCCTTCCATATTATGGATCATTGTTGGGGCTGCTGAGTAAGGACTGATGATATAAAATCTAGTTATCTTGAGTTAAAATATTTCCCAGGCTCTAGTTACATCAAGAATCTTATTTATATTCTTCTGAATGTAAAGGGGACCCCAAAAGGAATCTTTTAGAGGCCATGGTGACTCTTGGTAGCCTTATCTTTGTAGCCAGTTTCAAGGTTCCTGACAGGAAAATACAGTTTCCATTGAACCTTGCTAGGAAAGATGAGAAATAGATATATGGGTAGTGACTGTCAAGAAGATTTAGAATAGAGCAGATCAGTGTACCAGTTCACTGTAGTGTAGAACATTTGAAAACATCAATAAACTCTTGAGTAATAAAATACACAGAAGACACTTTATAATAGTGGGAAGATGGGATCAGTTCTCTGGGGAAAAAATCCTTTTGAATGTTTGCCATCTTAAAATTACATTTGTTTCTTTCAGAACTGAAGCTTCTTCATCTTAATGACTTCTAAATATCTGTAAGAAACACCCACGAGAGTTATTGTAATGAAGTAGTTAATGTGCCAAGCTGAGACAGAGGAAATCAGAGTTCTAGTCCACATTTAGCTATGAATTCCATTAGGTGAACAAGTCTCTGTTGACCTTAATGTGAGGGTAAACTGAGAAGGAGTGAACAATGTATGCTACCCTGAATTTCCTGAAGCACAAGTGGGCTGCAAAATTACATGAATCATTGAATTTGAGGGAGGCCCAAAATAATCTTGGGCTTACATTGGTTCTTGGCAGTTCTTGTTATGTACAATCATGATACTGTTCTCTGTTGGAGAAGCAACAGCCTGCTAAGAGCCTAATTATTGTAAATAATGCTGATAGAGTAGCTTAGTCCACTTGTACCCTAGGGGGAGCTGTGGAGAATTCTCTAGTGTTTAGGGCTTATTGAATGTTTTTCTCTTGCAGTTCAACCTACCTCTTGTTGCTTTCTCTTTATGCTGTGTGTTAGTCTGTATTGGTGTTCTGAAGGCCTCTTTGTTGCATTAGTGGCATGTAGTCAGTTGTTGTGTTTTTGCAAAATCCTGTTGCAAGAAACTCAGTGAAAGCAAATCCAAAGTGTGGATTGGATTATTTCTGAACTCTGCCAACAGGTTATGGGCCCAGACTCCAGAGTAAATTGCAAGAAAGCTATAACTCTGAGACAGTAAGAGAAAGGAGGAGCATGCCCAATCCAGGGAAAGATAGCAAGCAGTGCAGATATTAAGTTTGCAGTGGCCAAACTGAATGATAGCAATTATCAGTTGTGGATGTTCAAACTGGAAATGCTGCTGTGCAAAGATGACCTCTGAGATGTTTTAAACACTGAGAGACCAGCTAATAATCCTGCAGAATGGGCCAAGAAAAACAAGCAGGAAAGGCAACCATAAGCCTGTTAGTGGAAGATGATCAACTGATCCACACAGGGAAAGAAGATAGAGCTAAAGGTGTGTGGAACTCACTCCAGAAAGTGCATGTGCATTCAAACCTAAACAGTAAGCTTTATCTGCTGGGTAAACTGTATAAAATGTGACTTGGCAGAGAGCAAGATATGCATGAACATGTAAATGCTATGCTAGAATATGTAGAAAAGCTGTGTGGGCTTAGAGAAGAAATGAAAGGCAATCAGATAGTGACAGTATTACTGTGCAGTCTTCCAGAGTCCTATGGTCCACCCATGAATGCCCCTGAGACTAGGCTAGAAACCATAACATTTTAATATGTTAAGGTCAAACTAATGGATGAGTATAATTGCAGAAAAGAACTACAAGCAGGTGAAGACCCTGCAAAACCAGAAATTGCTCTCAAGGTAAATGAGGTGAATAAAGCACACAACAGAAACCATGACGTGTTACTGCTGCAAAAAGGCCAGACATCTGAAAAAGAACTGTTCAATTTGGAGAGCTGAACAGAGAAAGCAAATCACAGAATCACCCAAAGAAAAGACTAAGAAAGCTGCAACTGAACCTATAGATTAATAATGGAATGGAAGTCTACACAGAGCAACACATCAAGTGGATGATACATTGATTCAGGCACCACAAACCACATGACAAGCAATCAGGAATTCTCCACAGATCTTGATCTCAGAAGAAAGGAGATCTTCCTTGCAGATGGAAAAGGCATCACTGCAGAAGAAATTGGGAATGGATTGTGCTGTAGGCCATATAAAGGAACACATAAACTCCTTGTGAAAAATGTCCTGTATGTTCCAGAACTGGAGGCAAGCCTTCTGTCTTTGAAGTGCCTCACCAGTAGTGGTCTTGGAATGAAATTTCAAAGAAGCCAATGTAAGATTAAGAAGGGGAAAGATGGTATACTCAGAGGAATTGTGAAGGAGCATCTGTATAAGCTTACCCTACCAAATGAAGAGGCTAGAGTTGCTACACAGGTTTGTCAGAGCAACTGCACCCATCTGTGGCACTGGCATCTAGGACACAGACACCCACAATCCATAAAAGAGATTGAAAATCAAGGGTTAAGGACATAAAGTTGATATTATGTCAAACATATATGAAGTGCATACTTTACTTGCATAAAGGCAAAAGCTTGCATAAAGGCAAAAATATGTTGCTCACTTCCTAAAGGCAGTGAAAGCAAATCTACACATCTCCTACAGATAGAATATAATGACATTTGTGGACCCATGAGAACTGTTACACCAGGAGGAAACAAATACCTGATTACTTTCATCGATGACTACTCCAGGTATACTGTTGTGTATCTCCTGAAACAAAAGAGTGAAATGCTTGGGAAACTCCAAGAGTTTATGACAGCAGCCAGCAATAATTTCCAAAGGAAGGCACAAACAATCTGCACAGACAATGGGGGGGGGGAGTATACAGGTAAAGAAGTGGAGCAGTACCGCAGTACCTAAAGAATCAGGGTATAGAGCACCAGACAACCACACCTGAACAAAACGAAACAGCAGAAAGTAAGAACAGCACCTTAGTTGAAACGGTGAGGTCCATGTTTCTGGATGCTGGATTGCCAAATAAATATTGGGGTGAAGCAATTATGATGGCAGCATATCAAAAGCAATTGACAGCACTCCATACAAATTATGGCATGGATCAGAGCCAAGCGTCAAGCACACCAGAGTTTTCAGATGCAAAGCCTATACATTCCCAGTGAAAAATGCTCAAAACTGCACAATGGAACCACAGAAGGAATACTAGTGGGTTACAGTGATCACTGTAAAGGGTACAGAATTCTATTCTCGAAGACAGACAAGGTTGCAATAAGTGGTACAGAATACTTTTGTTGCCAATATGCTAAAGGTGCTATGGTTCGTTGACTTGTGTGGCTAGCCAATAAACTACACAGTGAAAACAATCATCCAGGCAGTAAAGGATAACAAAGGTATTTATTTGAATAAAGGAGCACCTCACAGCTCGTGGGTGTTCAATTTGTTACAGCCAGGAGCTTGCTTATATACTTTTCTTCTCCTCACTTTACATCATCACTGACATCACTTAGACATGCTCAGTTCAGATTTCTTTGTCTGGCCAGTCATTAATCACATATTTGGCACACAAGATGTTAGTTGGCTGCGTTTCCACTCCTACAATGCAGGTGCAGCTCATTATTTTTGATTTGCAGTCTTGTTTATTCCTTTGGACATTACTCCCAGACTTCTGTTACCTTTGACTGAACTTTCAGACTCAGTTCATTCTCAGTATTCAACTCTGTCATTTCTTGTCGTCAAACATTAATACATGCATATAGAAGTATAACAGCACTTTTAAAACAGTCCTATAAGCTTATTTTCACTAACAAGTATACAAAATATGAAAACAATATCATTACAATGACATTCTAAAGCATTAAGCTCTTGTAGGTGCATTGAATCCATTTTTTATTTTTCATTTTGGTTTATCAAAATATTTTACAGAATATTTTTGGTCATTTTATGAAGCTGCTTCTGTTAAAATTAAAGTTTATAATTTGTAAAACACATAGCTCAGTTCAGCCTGTAGGAGACACTGTTCTACAATAATTCTGTACCTCCTAATTGACCCTTTTTAATTGATGCTAAGAGTCATGATTAATGACTTTGGTTCTTGGCTAAACTTACACACACCTGATCATTAATTCTGATTTTCTGCTTATTTGGTAGTAGTTGGGTACTCCTTAAAACAGATGTAGAGCCTTTTGTGTTTTTCAGGACAGGAAACCAAGCCCTATTTATTTTTAAACTCTCTTATTTCCTGTTGAAATTGTGTTTATGAATTTCAATGGCTTCCCTGTGTAATCTGACATGGCAATTGGAAGTGTCTTGGAACAAAATACTGTGTCCTGTTTGAGTTAGGCTATGTTCAACCACTGCTGATTTTTCAGGTTGGCCAAGTCTGCAGTGTCTTCCATGTTCTTTTATTCTTGTCTGAATGCTACGCTGTGTGGTCCCGATGTAAACTTGTCCACAACTGCATGGTATACGGTATACTCCTGCAGAAGTGAGGGGGTCTCTTCTGTCTTTTGCCGATTGTAGCATCTGTTGTATTTTTCTGGTGGCAAAAGGCTCTACATCTGACAATAGCACTACAGATAAGGTTAGAATTTCAACAGCTGATCCACATACAAAAGAACTTCCTCAGGAAACAGGAAACCTCCTCAGGAAACAATCCATATACAAAAGAATCTCCTCAGGAAAGCTCCTCCATTAGCATGTTCATAGCCTGGGGAACTCCTACAAGATAATGACTCAGCCCTACCCCACCTTCTGGAGTAGATATAAATTACCTGCCTACCATTTTCTTCTCACCTTGACACAGAGAGTACTCCATTTTTCTGTGTTATACCTCTGAGGATGCTAGTCACAGCTGCTGGCGAAACATCAGGTTCTACAATGCCAAGACCACGGCCACAAAACCCAGAAAATCTACAGCAACTAAAGCCTTTGACAGCATTTAAATACCTTCGGAACTTACTTCTGGGTTGGTAGCCAGACTGGAAGTGACCTCTGAAGGCATTTAAATGTTGTTGAAGCCCATCACCAGCCTGTGTCCCAACCCAAGTGAGCTTAAGGGCTGCCCGCTTGACTGAACTCTGAGAGTGAGCTCCTTCAGAGCTCAGTCAGGCTGACCCAACCTGGAGTTGAGCTCTAAAGGCATTTAAATGCCTTCAGAGTTTACTTCCAGGTGGGGCTGCAGCCCCATGAACTTCCCCAAAGAATGAACCAGGTAATGCAATGGAGAGGTTTGTGAAAGTTTGTGGTTTGGGGGTTCGTGAAAACCACGAACCTCCACGAGGCTCCATTTTTTTTGCGGTTGGTGCCCACCCCTAATACAAATTAATCATTCTTCATGTTTCCTATGCAATGAAGTGCTTTTCTCATGATTAAGGCTCTTGGTCATACTTTAAGAACCACATGATAGAGTGTGCAGGTATACTGGATGTGTTCTGACAATCTACATATATATGGATCAGAAGCAATGCCTGCAGTGATCTCTCTTCTTATGTACATTCAGAAAACAAGGTCTTAAATGTCCAAATGAGTGGGTGCATAGGCTTCTGTCAAAGAAATACAGCAGAAGCTTGCATATATTTAATGAAATATAATGTTCTGCATAGGGGGGGAAATACAGCGGTGTTTGATCCAAGAGAGTGCTTCATGCATGTAGTTCTTTTAAAAAGTTCATCTCCAGTCAATTAATTCCTCGCTAGGGAGAGGGATATGGAATCACTTCTCCCTGCTCCCTTTCCCAATCCTCTCCCGATTGGTAAGATTTCAGCTTTCTATGAAGGGAATGGCATGTGTAGCCCATGTGCTGACAGTGCAAATGTAGGACTCAAGCAGACAAAATGAAGGTCATGTGTTTCATGCAGTCTCCGTTTGTTTCAGGACTGTGCAGGACAGTCTCCATTCAGTTTTGCTGTTTTTTAACTGGTTCTGCCATTTTAATGTTAGCATTTTAAAGAAGAAAAATTTAGTCCTTTATGATCATTTATGTTCTCCTTTAAAATGTAGCAGAGTGGGAAAGTTGCTTTTGAATAGTGAAACTAAAGGGGGAGGTTAAAGAATTAAAACCTCTCCACCATTCTTTCATGGGCTCAAGGGAAACTGAGGCTACATAAGTCTATAACTCGTGTTTTGCGGACCGAACATGCATCAGTTTTGCATCATGAGCTGAGAACAGAGACAAGGTGAACTACTTATTCCATATTCGATTATCAGATGTAATCCGAGCTTAGTCCTTTGCATAATTTTCTAAACCAGAGCTCATAATAAACTAACAGTGTGGACTTTCTTAGCAGAAAATAAAAGTCTTTAACCATTCTTAAGGGCTATTTGTCCACACATTGTAATGCATAAATGCTGGTATCAGCAGACTGGTAGTCGTCTTTTATCCCTTTCTTTAATTCATCTTCCATTCTCTGTGTATGTTTATATGTGAATTTATAAGCCTGAGGGCAAACTCGATTATAAACCAGAATGATGTGAGCCATTCTTAAGATAAATTGTTGTCTGAAAAGCTGGATATAAAAATTTGGAGGAGGAAGGGACTATGGAAAGCAGTCGTCAGTAAGCAGTGCTTGGATTATATCCTGCAAATTATTCAACATAGAAATAATCCAAAATTAGTTTAAAATAGTATTGTATTGATGAACTTCTGTTTTTCTCTAGTGCTGTCTCTAACACAATAGACTAAACAGCTCTTTCACGAACTCTTTTTTTCCCCTTCTTCTTCTTCTACAAGATTTGTGGTCTAAATGACACTATAATTACAGTAAAAATGCACAAGTCACTTAAATTACCATAGTAATTAAACTAGACTAATGCATGGCAATTATTTCTTGCAAGATAAACAATAAGTTCTCCAGGATCTTTTATTCTGAGTTTAGCCTTATCAAAAACTTTGCTTCCCTGCAAGTGTATAACCAATTCATGGTACAATACATCTGCTGCATAACTCCATTCATGCATATATGGGGGCATCTCTATAGGACCAATTTAGGGTCTTTCACCCTATCTGGCATATGATGTCAACACACCAGAAGATCAGCTCTGTTTCTCCATCCAGTCTAGGGCTCTGGCATGGAATTTATGCAATTCAAGTTAGTATAGTTAGTTTCTCCCTGATGGCACCTGAAGCAATTTCCAGCAATTAAAAATGCAATTCCGTACAATTCAAGAAATACATTTGATAAATACAAAGAGACAAGAACAAACTGTAGTCTGGGGGTGGTCTGCAATCCAACAAGCCAGTTGTCCAGGCTAAAGGGCATGAGCCACTAGGGTTGCCGGCTAAATGTTGGCAAATAACAGGAAACTTTGATGGGCAGAGAGGGATGCATGCTGTCATGACAACACTTCCAGTGTGTACATGAACGTGAAGCTATAATGCTCTAGGAATCCACTTGTTTGTATGGTGTTTAGTGTTTTTTTACCATAGAGATGTTCAATTCCTTGAATGTTGTGATGTCCTTTCTGGCTACAAATAGGAAGTGACATCACAATGCATGCCATCACTCCCCGTCCCATACTCCTTGCTCCCACTGAAGCAAAGAAGCCCAGTGAGGCCTGGAGTCTGAGGTGCAAGCGCTTGCCTGTCACTCCCAGGAGGATAGCCACCTGCTGAGCCATAGGCTAAGAGATGAAGGTTGTGCACTTCCTGGCCATGTCCAGGATATATCCCTAAAAATAAAACAAATGCACTGTGAAGATGGTACAGGTGCCTGCAGTGCTCCTTTCCCTGTTCCTTGAAGTGAACTCCCTGAAAGAACCCAGGGGAGAACACATGAAACTGCCTTATACTGAATCAGACCCTTGGTACATCAAAGTCAGTCTCTATAGGACCAATTTAGGGTCTTTCACCCTATCTGGCATATGATGTCTACACAAATTGGCAATGGCTTTCCAGGGGAGATCTTTCACATCACCTGCTGCCAGCTCTTTAACTGGAGATGTCGGGGATTGAACTTGGGACCTTCTGCATGCCAAGCAGATGCTGTATCACTGAGCCACAGCCCCTCTTGTGATTTGAGGTTGGACTGAGCATAAAATTTCCTCTTGCACTAGAGCTCTTATGCCAGTGGAAACATACCCACCTACAGCACACACACACCTACAATACCCACTTGTGGTAAGTCATACTTACTGTATCCATACTTGGGTTTCTACTTGCACAAGATATTGTACAGCCAGTTCTGGGATATCAGGAATTGACCTCAACAGCTTCTTCATTCTCAAAATGGCTCCCTTACGTACAATATCGAAGAATGGAGAGACACACAAGATCTTGCCTGTGCATGTCATTGTGTATGTGATCAAACTAGGACAGGAGCAGGTGTTGCACAAGATCTTGCTCAATCTCTTCCACAAGTGGCACCATGGTATGTAGATTTCCTTTTCTGCTGCACTTTGCTGGATCCAACCCTTGAAGTGGAAACAGCGACCATGTGCTTGGTATACGTGCATGTGGTATGAGGAAGAGAAGGTGTGGGGTAGGAGGAGAGACCCCTTGGACACTGTGTGGATCCCTTTGTAAGTGTGTGGCTCTGCTCATCTTGGGGGGCAGATCATGACCTAAAAAGACTTCACTTTGAGAGGAAATGGCTATTTGTTAGGAATACATGCCTTTATTTTAGGAATAAATGCCAGTACTTTTTGATTATTAAAATTTCATTTGGATTGCAAAATGTAGGTCTGCAGATTTTCTCAGGCAACTTGCGGGGGCTAGTACATTGAATTGCCAGCTGGCCAGGAGAAAAATGTCCTGTTACTTGAATAGAGGCTTAATGAGTGGACATGGGGAGTTGAAGCTTTTCAGGGCATGGAGGTAAATAACATCACCTGGTATTTGCTGTGCATTAAAGTGAAAGTAAAGGGATAGGCAGGGGAGCAGTTTAAAAGTTGACAAGCCTATATGAATTCTCCTCACATGTAGAAATCTAGCATTACAAGGGTAATAGTTGTGGCCTAACTTTTTCCTGATGCACTACCATTTCATGTGCAGGAATTTCTTCAAGGAAGCAAAATTGGAACAACAGTACCTACATCTGCTTTCAAAGGAAGTGTACATCCATGTGGAATGTATCACATCCTTATTTTGACTGTTTCATCACCTTTTCTGGTAGCAAGTGCAGTGATATTTGTATGGGATAGGATTATTGCGAATGAAGGGAATTCCGTTGGGGCTTTGCAGCTGCCGTATGCCATATTACAC
Source organism: Gekko japonicus (assembly GCF_001447785.1). NCBI lineage: Eukaryota > Metazoa > Chordata > Lepidosauria > Squamata > Gekkonidae > Gekko > Gekko japonicus. The sequence goes on from NW_015160217.1 coordinate 227,397, forward strand.
TCATTCTCAAATATCATAGTTTGCCATTACATGCTGTAAGTGTGGGCCTGAAATGATTTTTCCTTTTAAAATATTATGTTTTGAACAGATCTCCTGAACCTTTTCAAATGTAAAAAGTGTATTCAAAAATTGTAATGCTGATCTTAGTAATTTTCTTTCCGCAGAAGGGTCTTTTTTTAAAAAAAGAAGAGGGATGATTTCCCTTGTTTTTGTTTTATTCTTAGATTTCAGCATCAAACATTAACATTAGCCTCCTGCTAAATTATTGTCTGCTGACAATATCTAAATCATACTTTGGATTTGGCTGACAATATAAGAATCTTGTCCCATCTGCAGTTTTGTGAATTACTTGATTGACAGGGAAAGTCTGGAATGGTGCCAGACATAACATACACTTGGTTAAGAAAAAAAAAATCAACCTGCTTTGATCTGTTGTTTCTTCATGGTAATGCCCAACTTTCCAAGGGCTTCAAGGTCATTACAGACCACTGGAAAAAAATCCCACTGTATCATTCCTTGCTCATTGAATTGGAAATGGAACAACCTTGATATATTATCATTAGATCAGACATTATCTATAATAGGATATAACTCAAGGAGGAACCTTGCTTTGAAACTGAAGAAATAAAAGGAAACCTTGACCATTTTCCTGCCTCTCTTTAACAACTCCCTTTTTTTAATTGCTAAGGTTATTAATGTAAGAATGAGCATGCAAAACACTTAATTTAAAGCAATCATTCTGCATATTCTACATGGAATCCCAGCCAAACAATGCAAGCTTTTTAAATTAAAGTTGTCCATCACAGACCGAGCTTGGCGCAAGAGACTATTTTTGCCTTTAATTTCTGGAGGGTCATTACAGACATAATAGCCTATCAGAGCACTGAAAACCCTCTGTGTCATCAATGAATGACAGAGCGTTCTCCATTACAGTTGGTGGCATAATTTCCAGTACAGAACCCTGTCTCAAGATGGCCTTGGGGGATGTCTCATCAGAGGAATATCCCTTGTAAACTCAACACACTGTGTCTGAATACACTGGAACAAGAAATCATTTGGAATGGATATAATTAAATACCCATATTAAATAATATTTTTTTAAAAAAAAAAAAAACTGGCCATTTTGCTTCACAAAGCAGGTCATCAATTAAGCTTACACGACATAAAATTTTATGGATAGGGTCATTTAAATATGAATACAAAATAAGTGCTCTCAGCTAGGTGAGACATTAAGGACCAAATTTCACATCACATGGGATTGTGTGCTTCTGGTAGTGCCGGGGGGGTGGGAGTGGGAGGAGAGGATTAGGTTCTATTTCCAAGGCAACCAGATGGATGCTCCTTCACATCTGGCATCCCAATTAAAATAATCCAGCACTATAATCCACATTTGTATATGCAGTCCAGTCTTTTGCACATTATTTCTCATCTCTTTTGCCAAAAGTCAGATATCACTGGGCCGTTTTACAGAATCTCATGAGGAGATCATCCCGGTCAATCACCAAGGACGGAAAATTGCTGAGAATTACATTATGACTATACAACCTTGGCTAAGTCACCATATCCCAGGGTATCCTTCTTCACAAAAATATCATGTTGAGCTCACTGGAGGGAGACCCTTCTCACAACCAGGCTCTTGCAGGTCACCCATCAAGCTCAGAAGCCTGATTCCTGGTGGGGTGGGACAGGCCCTGACCATAAACTTGGCAGGGCAATGATACTGTGGGGCTCTGTAAACATCTACTCCTATGTTAATGACTATCCAAGTGATGAAAACTGATGAAATTGCATAAGGGAGATAGAAACTTGATTTGTTTATCATATCTGGCTTTGTTTATGAACTATTGTGAACATCAGAGTGCAACACTGGGTTTCAACAGAGCAGAAGAATGAAAGATTATCATTGAATATTTGTAACATTTGACCTGTTCTATGCTATTTCCTTTAATCATCCATCTGTGCTTGGCTTTCTGTCTAGAAAATATAAGCACTTCAGACTTATCAAAGTTGATTGTTAGTTCTTCTTTGTCACAGAACTCAGCAAGCACTCTCAATAATTTCCTTAAACCTATAGAAGTTAAGGATAATAATACTAAGTTGTCTATGTAAAGGAGAGTTGTGAGTGGACATAATTCCAATTTCGGAGGGTGGTAGATATCACCTTCAAGAGACTTTACTATCGAGTTACTATAACATTTAAACAAAGTGGGAGGAAGAATATATCCTTGATTGACACCTCTGGAGATGCCTATGGCATTGGTCATGTAACCACCTCTGTTACAAACAACCTTTAGCCTAGTGTCTGTGTAAAGCCATTGAATCAATAGTAATAGCCGTTTGTCAATGGATGTATTTTTCAATTTTGTCCACAATCAATCTTGATATAGAGTCAAAAGCTGACTTAAAATCAATAAAGGCTGCATATAAAGCACCATTTTTGATAGGCTGTATTTATCTACAAGTTGTTGAAGGATTAAAGCTTGATCTATTGTAGAGCAGCTAGATCTAAATCCAGCATGTTCATCAGTGATATTTTCTTCCTCTAGCCATCCCAAAAGCTTCTCTAGTAGATGTTTCACATATAATTGGCTGATGACATTCAGGAGACTAATTGCTTGATAATTGGTGGGATCTAATCTGGAACTCTTCTTGAAGATAGGAATAATTACGGCTAAACACCAGTCCTTTGGATTCTGAGCTGAGCGATCAGTCTGGGTGAATAAGGCTGCTAACAGTTGGACCCACAAATCCAGGTTGTCCTTTAACATTTCTGATGTTATATTATCAGTTCCAAGAGCCTTCCCCATTTTCAGCTGAAGGATGAGAATTTTTAATTTCAAGAAAGGATACTGGAGGCCGGTCTGGAAAATCATGATGCTCACATGAAAGGAGCTGGGTAGAGTCTGATGCATAAACACTCTTAAAATATGTATCCCAGACACTTGCTTAATGTGTGCCTCAGGACTAGCAACAGGTACATGTAGCCCTCTCGCTACTATCATCCAGAAGAGAACTGAATCATTTTGTTTTGAAGCTGCTATTAATCTCTGTCATATGTCTTTCTGGTACTTCCCCCCCAATAAGAAGTTTATTTTTTGTTGTTGTTCAGTCGCACAGTCGAGTCCGACTCTTCGCGACCCCATGGACCAGCTCCCGCCAGGCCCTCCTGTCTTCTGCCGTCCTTTGAAGTTTGCTCAGTTTCATGTTCATTGCATCTATGACACTGTCTAACCATCTCATCTTTTGCCGTCCCCATCTTCTTTGACCTTCAATCTTTCCCAGCATCAGGGTCTTCTCCAGTGAATGCTCCCTTCTCATTTGGTGGCCAAAGTATTTGAGCTTCAGTTTCATTATCTGGCCTTCCAGGGAACAGTCAGGGTTGATTTCTTTTAGGATTGACTGATTTCATCTTCTTGCAGTCCAAGGGACTCTCAAAAGTCTTCTCCAGCACCATAGTTCAAAAGAATTTATTCTTCGGCGCCCGGCCTCCCTTATAGTCCAACTCTCGCAGCCATACATGACTACTGGAGTTTATACGTGTTTATAAATCATACCACTCATTTGGTATTGTTATGAAATTCTGATATCTATACAGTTTGTATTGATCAATCAGGGTTTTTTTTTTAAACTATCTGGCAGTCTTTGTCGTACCACAGTTTGCTTTCATGGTGGAGATGTAGTCTAGTTGAAGAATATTGAGCTATATGTTTCAAGCTTAAAACAAGAGATAAGTGGTCACTCATTATGAGGTCATCTACACAAAAGTTCTTCATTAATCTCTAGAGATTATGTGATTCCAAAATGTAATCAATTATAGATGTCCCTGCACCTGATATAAAGGTGAAATTCCGGGGATTGTCCCCACAAGTTCTTCCATTTAGTTGCCTGAGGTCAAGAGTGTTATCTGTTTGCATAAGGCAGAATCCAGCAAAATTGTAACCACTATCCTTGGACTGTCTGTAGAGAAGAGGAGGTTTTATTATTGATTCATGAGGAATCTCTTGGAAATAAACATAAATAACTTCATCATTTTCTCCTACCCTGGCACTGAAGTCTCCAGCAATGATTAGGGTTGCCTCTGGATGTTAATCTATCAGTTTGTTAATATAGTCCTCTAAATTCAACCAGACATCTTTAATAAGGCTATAGTTACGCCTTGGTGGTATATATACATTTACTATTAAAATGTCTATAGAGTTGAACTTGATGATTGCTGCATTAGCATAGGGAATGGTGGGGTTTAGGTGGGTCACCTTAACATTTAATTTAGTGGATATCAGGATGCCCAAAGCACCGTTGAATCAATAGGGCAAGTCCTTTTATACTGTCCTTTTTACAAAGACATGTGTAATGATCTTTTATCTCTGTTATTACAAAAATTCCCAGGAAAAGATGAAAAATTTTACCTTACTGTTCTCCTTATAGATAAATCACATCAGACTATGGTGAAAGTTGAAAAGTATTGCACTAAAGCAAGATATTTCTGAGCCTCATTGGAGAAACAGAATGGATACTGCACTTTCTAAATGTTAATGCTGCAACAAGGACTCTTTGTATATAGATTTCTAGCATTGCATTTCTGACCTTAATGTTCATTGTGTTAATTTCTGGTTGTTGACAGTAATCAATCAACAGAGCAGAAAATGTTGACTGAATTTTAGAAGTACTTTAGAGTTTCCTAGTTCTATTTGAATTTGCCACTAAAGACAACACTGATATTATAGATGGGTGTTATACAGTAGCAAAATATTAAAAATGAGGGATGCTCATTTCCTTCTTTGATCAAGTGATGAGCTTACTGGATCAAGGGAATACTGTTAATGTTGTTTACCTGGATTGCAGTAATGCTTTTGACAGGGTTTCCCATGATGTTCTGATGGGTAAACCAGAGGACTGTGGACTGGACTCTAGGATACTTAGGTGGATAGGAAACTGGCTGAAGAACTGAACTCAAAGAGTAGTTGCAATAGCATTTCATCTGAATGGAGCAAGGTGTCCAGTGGGGTGCCACAGGGCTTGGTTCTGGGCTCAGTACTTTTCAATATTTTTTTATAAATGATCTGGATGAGGGTGTGGAGGGGCTACTCATTAAATTTGTAGATGACACCAAATTAGGAGGAGCAACGAACACACCAGAGGATAGAGACAGAATTCAACGAGATCTGAACACAATGGAAAAGTGGGCAGATACGAACAAGATGCAATTTAACAAGGATAAGTGCCAAGTTCTATATCTGGGTAACAAACATGAGGAAGACGCATACTGGATGGGGGATACGCCTCTGGGTAGCAGTGTGTGTGAACAAGATCTCGGGGTACGGGTGGACTGGAAGTTAAGTATGAGCAGCCAGTGTGACGCAGAGACAAAAAATGGCTAATGCAATCTTGGGGTGTATCAATGGAGGCAGAACATCCAAATTGCAAGATAGTCCCGCTGTACACTGCATTGATCAGGCTGCACCTGGAGCATTGTGTGCAGTTCTGGAGGCCTCACTTCAAAAAGGATGTGGACAGAATGGAGCAGGTGCAGAGGAGAGTGACAAGGATGATAGGGGGCCTGGAGACCAAGCCCTATGAGAAAAGGCTGAGGGACCTGGGAATGTTTAGTCTGGAGAAGAGGAGGTTGATGGGGGACATGATTGTTCTCTTTAATTATCTGAAGGGCTTTCACTTCGAGGAGGGCAGGGAGTTGTTCCTGTTGGCAGCAGAGGATAGAACTCGCAGTAATGGATTTAAATTAAGGCCGGGAAGGTACCCGCTAGATATCAGGAAAAACGTTTTTACAGTAAGAGTTGTTCAACAGTGGAATCAGCTGCCTAAGGAGGTAGTGAGCTCCCCCTCCCTGGCAGTCTTTAAGCAGCAGCTGGACAAACACTTGTCAGGGATGCTCTAAGCTGATCCTGCATCGAGCAGAGGGTTGGATTAGATGGCCTGTATGGCCCCTTCCAACTCTGTGATTCTATGATTCTACCCAACAGTTAGGCTTCCAGCCTGCTCAACAGTCAAGAGCGATTGTTTGGCAAGCTGTTTGGATGTGTTCACTCAAATTCAGATGTATCTGTCTTGCATGATTACACAGTTTTTTGCACTATTGAAAAGCATAGTGCTGGTTGTCATCCTGGTCTGAACTACTTGTTACAGTCATCATTCTTTTTGTAAAAAAAATTGAAATTGTCCCATTAGTACACTATTATATTGCTACACTATTCCTAGCATTAGCCATTAATGCCTGGTGGCATGGAGTAATAGTGCTAATTGGCTCAAACTGGGGGGGGGGGGAGAAATGGAAGCATACTTCACCTATGTAAGTAAACAGAGGGAGAAGCACAATTAGGTCACCAATTAGAGCACTTTTCCAGAGCAGCTGTCCCTCCCCCTGCCATCAGTCTGCCATTGCCTCCAGTTTTTCAAAGCACATATTCCACAGGACAACATTCCATTGGTGGTGAGATCTACCATTTGGGTGTCTCTTTGTGTTTCTGGCATCTCTCTGTTAAGATCATGAATCCTCTTCTCCCTTTTACTGATGTTGGCATAATTTACCCCCCCAGTTTGAGCCAGTTAGAGCTATCATGTTATGCCACCAGGATTATTGTCAGAAGGTAGAAACTACATAGTACTGGCAATTGGAAAAAAAACCCTGAAACCTTGCCAGAACTTCAAGAAACAAAGTAGCAACTCTCTGGCCCAAAGTAGCAACTCTCTGGCCCTATAGAATAAGGAACTACTGAAGAGGACCAACACTGTTGACGTGAATGTCTACAATGGCCGCCGAGAAATGCAATCAGGAGCTGACTTCCCACTGGTGTGAGAGAGAGGTTCACCCAGTGATTGTGTTTCAGGTCACAGCATCTCTAATACAAATTAAGAAGTTGGACTTCCTTCACCTGCAACCCTGGAGAAGAACAGCACCGTCTAGGCGGAGTGACACTACAGAACTGCTCTTGATACCTGTGTGCGACAAGGAAGCACATAATGTACTTGGCTGGTGTGTAATCTTCCCCCATCCCCACTCCGACTAGTAAGATTTAAGGATAGTTCATTTTGGACAGCAACGTTTTAAGGCACTGATGTTCCATCATGAAACCAAAAATCTTGTTTAGAAAACAGAACCGATGGTGAAATTGGGTGAGCACTGATTCTTGCTTTCTAGAGAGACAGACTGATTGCTTTGTAATTTATTCGGTATTGTGTTCTGTGATGTGGACAAGTTAGCTGAAAAGGATGGGGGGGGGGGGGGGGGGTTGGTTTTCATGAAGAAAGTAAAATAGTGCATGTGTCACGGATTTCCAGGAAGCCTTATTTTCTTTATGATGATAACAGCAATTTGTATAGAATCTAGGTTGAGAAGATCAGTGATTAAACAGAAGAATAATATCTCCTTTGGAGGGAGCAGTCCTTTTTTCCTCTTGCATTACTAGGCACAGGATTTTGGCCTCATCTGAGGCTCATTATTTAGAACTTAGCAGTGTGCTCTGCCGGTATGTAAACTGCTTGCATCAACATGTCTGTCACTGATATATCACATCAAAAATGAAAATGCTCAAGCCATGGTCTTGTGTTCAAAGTAGAAACTGAGTGCAAACTTGTGTGCTGACAGAGGCGGTTGAGGTTTGTGGCAAGAGGGAAGGATCATGGAGTCAAACAATCACAGGGATGGAAAGGGCTTTATAAGCTACAGAATTCAACCCCTGCTCAGTGCAGTAAATGAAAGATTCCAACAGATGTCTGTCTAGCCCAGGGGTCCTCAAACTACGGCCCGTGGGCCACATGCGACCCACTGAAAACATTTATCCGGCCCGCCGGGTGTTTTTGCCGCCGCCGCCTGTCCTGCTTAGCAGCCGACTCGTCCTGGGCCCGCAGTGCGCATGTGTGGAATGTGCACCGCACTCAGGGCCCAAGTCAATCAGGGCTCAAGTCAATCAGCACATGATGTGGTCCTCTTCTCAGTTCCGTGCCACATGGCTTTGTGGGGGGCGGCAGGATGGTCGGCTAGTTCCGCCCCCCGAAACCCACCCCACCCCCGGTTTAAAAAGTTTGAGGACCCCTGGTCTAGCCTCTGTCGGAAACTCCACCAAAGAAGAGTCCAGTCTCTTCCCCCACTCCCAACCAGATAAGTGATTAAGAACATAAGAACATAAGAGAAGCCAACGTTGGATCAGGCCAATGGCCCATTCAGTCCAACACTCTGTCACACAGTGGCCAAAAATACCAGGTGTCATCAGGAGGTCCATCAGTGGGTGTCAGCTAGTACTGCCATGTAATGGAATTTGGAGGGGGTGCTCGGCCTCCTCATCTTCTCACTCTCTCTGCTCAACCCCCGTGTTTCTGCTGTCTATGTTATCTGCCTAGTGGCCTTGAAGGGCTGCCTCTGCCTAGAATGCTTTTCCTGCTGGGAACATAACTGCTGCTTTTAGCCCGTGCTCACAAGTGCTTGCTTATTGGGCTTAACACATCAGGGAGTCTGGTTTGAAGGGGTTATAACTGTAGCCACCATTTTGGTACCCATCATTCCTGACACCAGAGTTCACGGTATCTCCAGTATTAGCCTCAATAAACAGAAACCTATGAAGGCACGTTGCTGAATGTTTTATTGGGAAGGCTGACAGTGGGGCCAGGACACTGTTGCCCCCCCCCCCCCAAGCACCAAGAATACAGAACATTGCTTGCCCCAGACCGAGAGTTCCTATCTATACCTTGTGGCTAATAGCCCACATCAATTCTGCATTGTTTATATTCCAGGCTCATGTAAAATAGGTGCATGTTAAAATCATTAAACTGGTACTGTAAGCACGAAGGGGGGGGACTTGCTGAGAGCAAATGTCTAGTTTAGCAAATCAAGGAACCCTCCCAGCATGCTAGGGCATGTGACAATAATACTGTCACATTTGCAGATCACAAGAAAAAAATAAAACTGCAACACAGAAATAAATAGAAAATTAGAAGCCCCTTCAAAAGGAGGAATTGTCACGCAAAAAAGACTAAAAAAGGTTTGTTTTTTAGGACATTAAGGGCTATATTTTAAGGGGTTTCTTTCTTTCCTTCTTTTTGTATGTTGCATCACATGGGTATGCTTTCCTGGTAACAGAGAAGTTTGAATCTTTGTGGATGCTGTGGGAAACAAGAAAAAAAACACCACACCAACCCTGTAAAATGTGACCTCTTCTAGAACAGGTTATCAGAACTCCCATAGATTGGATCTGAAGAGCAGTATGGGGAGAGGGTGACCAAGATTCATCTGCAAAATCTAACCTAAGAGGATTTCACAGTCATCTCCTATTAGGAAACAAACCCCCAGGAACACCTTTGAGCTACGAATCTGATCCTTCAACAAGAGTGAAAACTCACCCAGAACAGGCTTTTCTAGGTAGCCAGTCAAACAAGTTCTCCACCATTATTGTTTTTGTCTTATTTGGATTGATCTTAATTGTAATCAACCTCATCCAGGGCATCATTGGTTAAGGGACCCTGTGGCAGAATGGGCCTGCTCCAGCCTGCAGGCTGTGTTCCACCCTGCCCTGCAAGGTTTTCCCAACACCTGGAGAGGCTTTTCTTTCTCTCTCAGGTAACCACTGCTATCACCTGGCCTTTGTAAGGAATTGCCCAGTGGGAGGGTCAGGACTCCCAGCTACCCTTCCAAGTTCTGAAGCCTTGCCTGCCCAGCACCTGGTTACCATGGGAATCGTTTACTGCCTTGTGCACCCCTGGAGGAATAGCCACTTTCCAACTGCCTTCCCACCTTCCCCCTGACACTCCTTTTAAAATAGTATGTTCATGATGATGGAGGACTATGTGGTACAAAGAACCACTACTTGCATCAATATTTATAAAGTATTTATTAAACAGAAAATGTTTACAAGCTTACTTTTAGCACAGCACCAGACTGAACAAGGGATTCAAAATAAATGGGTAAAATGTCATTCCTCTGTCTCTCTCTTTATACATGGTCTTATCAGATGTTAAAATATAGGACAAGCTCCTTGGCTTAGAATGTTATAGATCTCTACAGAGCTCCCATTAACTTGCAGCTTTCTCCATCCGTCTGTGAGTCAGTTTGGTGTAGTGGTTAAGTGTGCGGACTCTAATCTGAGAGAACCGGGTTTGATTCCCCACCCCTCCACTTGCACCTGCTGATGTGACCTTGGGTCAGTCACAAGCTCTGGCACAGCTGTTCCTGAAAGAGCAGTTAGTGTCAGAGTTCTCTCAGCCCCACCCACCTCACAGGGTGTCTGTTGTGGGGAGGGGAAGGGAAAGGAGTTTGTAAGCCGCCCTGAGACTTCCATATTTTCATACAACCTCTTCCAGCAGTTCAGGGCAGCTCTAACAGGAACAGCAATAATCTCTGTGCTTCCTCCTGCAACCTATCTCCTAGGAAGGACTGGGATCCTAGCCATAATTTTAGAGGTAATTCAGATGGAAGATGGTATCAAAAAACCTGAGAGTTCCAGGAGAATCAACAAAATCACACGTCTCCCTTTTCTGCCTTATACAGTTGATGCTGTAATTACTGGTCTCAATACTATATTATTAAATACATTTGTAAATAAGAATATGGATGTTTGTATAAGAATCCATGGCAGAAGCTCCACTTGAGTGAATGTCACTGTTGAGCATATGAACATAAGAACATACCTGAAGGATCAGATGTCCTTCATCCACACTGCACTGGATCCCCCCTCCCAATTTTCTTCAGGTGCAAGGATTCCTCCATTCCTCTGACCCCCCCCCCAAGTTATTCTTGCAGCCACATTCCCCAGGAGTAGCATTTCAGGAGGCATTCTGGGCTATTGCAGGAGGGAGGATATTAGCAAAAATTGTCACTGTGTACCTGCAGAAAGTCTGGGCAAGGACCAAGACGATGTTTCCCACAGTGTCAACCACATAACTTAGACCCACTGGTGGTGAAAAGTACCATCAATTCACAGCTGATGTATGCTGACTCTATAGAGTTTTCAAAGCTAGAAATGAACAGAGGTGGTTTGCTATTGGATGTCTCTGCATAGCAACCCTGGACTTCCTTGGTGGTCTCCCATCCAAGTACTAACCGAGGCTGACCCTGCTTACCTTCTGAGATCTGACATGAACAGGTGAACCTAGGCCAGAGGTGTCAAACCTAAGGCTCACAAGCCACAAATGGCCCACCCAGGGCTTCAATCAGGCCCACAGCTCTCTTCTCCACCCCCTCCCCTCCCTGTACTCACACTTCCAAGAGAGATTGGGGCTGCCAAGCTTCCCAGCTGGCTGGGCCTTGTCTTCGCTGGCTTCTTCTCCAGCAGGGTTGTAATGTATTCAGAAGCTGCCATGAATACGTTAAGATGTAATGTGAAACATCTCATAAGGAAGCAATGTTAAGCTTCGTCTTGAACAGGGATTGAAGTTCAAGACTAACGCGTCCAATCAGGTTCAAATGTATATAAGCGGGAAAGATTCTGATTGGTCCTTATTCGCTCAACCTGATAGGTTGATAACTGTATAGTAGGTGTGGCTACATTAGCCCGGAATGTTTAAATACCGAGCAGCTGCAATGGAAAAGCTGTTCGGGCTATCAGAAGTTGTACCGTGTTAGAGAAGTGATCGTCGAGCTGAAATAAACCTGAGTTTTGCTGAAATCACTCTCTGACTATTTTGTTAAGCACCGGACTTAACAAGGGTCATAGGGAAGCTCCTCTGGGCTGAAGCACAAAAAGGGTTGCAAAGAAAATGTGGAATGGATTTTCCTTTAAGGTCTCTGGGTCCAGACAGACTACTCTGGGACTGGAATGACAGCCCCCAAAATGGAATGACAGTCCCTGGGAGTAGCAGCTGCATTTTGGGAATGGAATTCTGCTCTGGGGGCTGTCATTCTAGTCCCAGATTAGTATATCTGGGCCCAGAAACCTTAATGGAAAATCCATTCTGCATTTTCTTTGCAACTTTTTTTTCAGCTGTAATGTATTTCAATGGAGTGGAGTTTCAGTTTCCTGTTTTTATGTCCGTTGAAGTCAGGCCCGTAGCCCGCGTGGGGCCCTGGGGGCCGGGCCCCCTCGCGCATTTTGCGGGCCCCCTCCCCCATCCTCCGCTCCCCCCCATGGCCTCGCGGGAGGGAGGGAGAGGCGGCCGGCAGGCCGGCCTGCCTGGAAGAGACCAACGCGACGTTCCGAGGGGCGCGAGGCAAGCTAGGCGAGATCCCCCAGCCTGGCTGGGCTGTGTGCGGCCACCTCCCGCGCCCCGTCGGGGGGGAGAAGCGCGTCTTGGTTCCAGGAAAGGCCCGCGGCTACGGGAGGGAGGGGCCGGCGCTTCCCAGACGGGGCGGGAAGGA